>NW_015175994.1:38758-81603 GCF_001447785.1 Gekko japonicus
CTCCCCACAACCCTGGGAAGTTGGGGGGGGGGGGAGGCGGGGGAGAGCAGGAGGGCAACGGGCAGAAAAAGAGGCGAGGAGGAGGGAAAGTGGCCCTGAACCGTAAGGGAAAGGGAGCCGGAGCTCCCCTTTGCCAAAGTCAGCGGGACTCTTGGAGGCGGCAGCGGCGGGGAATCAATAAGCCGAGCCTTAACCCGAAGGTGCACCTGCTAGCACTGAGGGAAGAAGGACCTGCGCTGGCCGGAGCCCGCCTCGGGGAGAGTGGAGCCCGCCGCCGCAGCAGCAGCAGGCAAAGCCGCCGCCACTGCTTCTCCTCTGCGGGATCCCAGGGAAGGCAGCTACTTCCATTGTCGCCCCCCCCCCCCCCCGCCTTTTCAACAGCGTTTGCACCCCTGGTTTTCTCCTGTGTCACGGGGGGCTTCCCTTTCCCCAGCCACTTCCCTTCCCTCTCGGCAGCATGGTTTTAAGAAATCTCCAAGAGCCTCTCCCTTTAAGTGGACCCGGTCATTCCTCCCCCCCCCCACCTCTATACACACCTCCCATTCTCCCTCCCCTTCTTTCTTCCTCCTGTGACCATTTCTTGCAATTGGAGTTTATTCTCCAAAGACGTGTGTGTAACACAAGTGCCCCCCCCACATACTTCTAAGCACACCGAAATCACACATACACACACACGCCCCATCTACACGACAATAAACAAGCCACAAGAAAATACACGCAGATGGTTAGACGGAAGGCCAGAAACTTACCTGCTCCACAACCAGCTGCCAAAGTAAAGGTTCACTTAAGCTCCCCCCAAAAAAATCAATTGTCCTTCCTTTTTAAAGGTTTGATCCTTCCTTCCAAAAAAAAAAAAAAAAAGGACCTTCTGGTTCCCAACTCCAAGCAGTCACTCTTTACAATTTATTTTGTCGTACATCATTTGATCACCATGAATTAGCAACAGCAAGAAAATGTACGAGAGGGAGAAGGGGAGAGAGAGAAAGAGAGAGAGAGAGCGCAGAGCTTTCTGCAAGAGAAGAAGAAGAAAAAATGTACGTGTGACAAATTATGCTACCAAGAAACAACACATCATTATCCTTGGGCCTGGGGCTCAGTGAGTCGTAACGAGAGTAATAGGAAATCCACGGTTGGGGAGAGAAACGGTCGTGCATGGCCAGTGGAGAGAGACCATACAGGGGGATGGATGCTGGAGAGACTCGCAAAATTATGGCTCAAGGCTATTGTAAAAATTGTCGAGCGTAAATGACTGCGATTTCAAACATCTTTGGAAGAAAGAAGGGGAGAAAGCGACCCCCCTCCCCTCCTCTGCCTCTCTCTCTCCTCTCTCTCGACTCTCTCTCTCTATAAAGAACCGTCAAGTTTTAGTGCGCATTGCTAATTAGTCAATTTCTCTCTGCCTTCACAGGCTGGCGACTTTGCTGCTGAGCTGAAACTGCTAATTTCTGTGACCAGCTTTTTTTCTTAGCTGTGATCTGGATGAATGAGTAGCTGTCTCACAGAGATGACAAAAATAAACTCTAATCCCCCCCCAAAATTTCCACTACATCTTTCTCATGCATAGATTTATGATCTTGAGGCGCCCAGTGCAATATGCAAACTTTTTTGTCTGTATGGAATGCTGCTGGATTCCACATTGCACAATATTTTTGTGGATGTGTTGTGTGTTTTGTGCCTCTTCCTTCACCCACCTCCCCTTCTGTGATGGAAATATCAAATCTCAGTACAAGAGATATTGTCACACACACATCCCAACTCTCTGTTTTATTAGTTTGACAGGGTACATCCTCCGCTCATGCATATGTGAAGGGAAGAAATGGAAGGAACAGAGGTAAAGTGAGGCTAGTGCATAGTATTAGTAGTATAAGTGTTCCTTTTACTGTGGTTCATTTGCCCTACCTACGATTTATGCTCTTGTTTGAAAGCATATTTTCACTGTCGTTTTGTCTGGCTAGACAACCGTCTCTGTACTTCACTGTCAGCTGCTCAACAGATAAGGGTTCAGAAGTCACTTTTTATTGTCAGATTAACATATTGTCAGATTTGTCTTTCAGTTTAGAGACTGCAGTGCAAGAAGCCTGAATCAAACAGCAGGAAAACAGCTTCTCTTTAACAAATATAACCTGACTTTTCTTTCTTTCTTTTTTTTTTTGCTTGATCCAGCAACTTGCACCACTCATTTGGGGGTCAGTTGTTACTTGCATGGCGAAACTGAGTCACACTTATTTGAGGATGTTTTGGTGTAGTCCTTTCATCAACAAACAATGGAATAGAGGACAAGTTCTCCACACTTTATCCCATGATATATTGCACCCTCACATTTATAGCTCCGTTCTTCTGTTGTCAAAACTCCAATTGCCCAAAAAGAAAGGCATGACCTTGAATGAGAGGAGACTGGAGAGCCGCACATCATGAAGTTGTAGCTGGTGTGAAATCCTAAAGATTCCAAACTAACAAGCCTGTTGTAATTAAAATGCATGCCAGGGGGTTTATCTTGAACACTAGCCCTTATGTTCATCTTCCTTGTTTGCAAAGGACTGCAAAACTATGTGCTGATGGAAAGGAAACGAAATGGAAGTTTGCATTGTACAGGAAATGGAAAAGACCCATCTTGCACTAAGGCAACTGATTCTGTAAATGATTTATGCCAGGGGATTCAAATTACTTTGCATTTCTTATAACCTTCTTTACCATTTGTCTAAGTACCTTTCCGCTATGTATTGTTTCGTGCCTTCGTCCTTCGCTATTAACACTAGAAGAGATGGGTAGACATTTTTTACAGATGGGGAGAGAAAGATTCAAGGGATCTTGTCCTTGAAAACCAAAAATTGACTCCAAAATGATCCTTTAGATATTTTTTTTGAAGACTGCAAGAGCTAGAATCAGAAGAAAGATGGACATAATCCCATGCCATGTGTTACTTTTGTTGTTGCTTCCCAAATATGGTTGTATGCGAAAGAGAATTTGACAGTTCTAAACATAACAGAACTCTCCAAGAGTCACATCCTTCAAAAATTCAGTGGATTTACAAGAGTCTAGTTCTGTTTAGGATTGTAATATAAGAGGGTGGAAAGTTCCTTTGAACATACTATAATAAAAGTGTATATTGTGAAATTTCTATACACAAATATTTCAACAGCAACACCTGTGGACTATTATATTTTTCTGTCATCCCAGTACTGCTGAACTTCACTGTATTTCTTTCTTTTATGACTAAATAATCCTGGAGGGCATTTTGTACAGTTCTTCATCAAATTGCGTGTTGTGGAAGACTATGCCACCCTAAGTTGAACAAGACACCTTTGGAGTTTTTTTTTCATGCTCAGAACTATTTTAATTGCATTCACAGTGCTTAGAAATAGTACCCTTATGCATACTGTTAGGAAGCAGTTGTGTTGTTAGCTATCCATACAGTGCTCAAAGTCTGTTTGTATGTATATGGTATTCATACTTGATTACTACTCACTGTCATTGCAAGAGACAATATATATAAATATAAAGTCTATATACCTGACTTTGGTCATGTGGCTCCTCTCTGGGCAGTTTTCATAAGGCAAAAACAGTGAGGCATTAACGTCCACAGAGTTTTATTTACATATATTTATAGCAAGAGGAAAAATGGTTTGCAGCTCTCTTGCAGTTCAAACAGTAGAGGGTGGGATCCTGTTTGTCACCCCACAGATGACTGCCAACATTCAATATTACTTGCTTGTAAGCCCTTTATATTAGCTACTGGCCTGTTTGCTTACAACTTGAGGCTTGCCATTCTCTATTAAAGCTTTCTTGAGATGCTATGCCTTGGGCAAAGTTTGGAGGACAGAAACCTGTGAGCTCATATTTCTGCTTGCTGTACCAGTGATATTATTTATAAAACAAATATTCCATGCTGTGATCCTGATATAACTTTCAGTGTTCTAAAACACCCAAGATATCTCAGAAACCTGTAGCTCTGGTTTATACAAAACATAACATTTAACATTTTTGTCATAAACAATGGTGGTGGTAGATTAATTTACTTTATTGTTCAATGTGCAGAAATTGGCTCTGTGTTCGATTCATTCATCTGATCGCTATCAGCAGTTTTCATCTATGCCACTATTATATTGTAGATGTGAGAAGTATAACTAGTAGGATTGAGCACAAGGAACACCATGTACCTGTGTTTCTTATTCTTGTAGTAAATTTATACTATAGAAATGCTTTTAAAAAGACAAAATATTCACAACCAATGTAAAGGGTAATACAAATTTGACACATTTTCCCCTCTGGCCTGCTATGAGTCTGTTTTTCTACAGGTGGTTCCTATTCTCCTTCCAAGCTTTACTTACCTACCTTGAATATCTGTGAGGAAGGTGGATGATCTGGGAGGGGATATAGAGATGGCACATTTGCATTGTGTTGGAGAACTGAATCTTGTGTTTTGGGTTACTTGATCGCTGTTGGCCAACTGTGATGGTTGTGGAACACACTACCTCCCCCCCATCTGCCTGCACTGTGGACAGTAATTGTGAAGCCAATATGAGTGTTCAATTCTCAACTTCCAAGCAATGTTGCCATGAGGTTCTCCATCTGCTATGTTTTCCAACATGACTGTGCTCCTGGCTTACCAAGAATGTGCCAAACTGGGAGCATAATTAAGATGGTGTTCACATTCACCCAGAATTGTCAGTGCACAACAGTATTCTTAGTTGTATTTCTTCCTACACATCTTAGTGAAATAGAAGCCAGTTTGTGATGGAATTGTCAGCTGAACAAAGATTATGGAACACTGAAGAACGGCTAAAATCTAGTAGCTGTATGTGATGGGATCAGAACCAGTAACAATGACATTATAGACTGCTTTTTGAATCCTACCCTGCAGCCAAGGAACTGATACTGCTTTCCTGTTTTTATCCATCTTTCCTCCCAAAGCCAGAAATGTAAACACTGGGAATTTGGAGGAAAATTGAGGGAGGGGAATATTCATGTGAAATATTTTCTGTTTCAAATTGATGAGTGAAATACCACTTAAAGCAATGCTTTAAAATATTTACAGTCAACTAATGCTACTTGGATCTCTTAGATCAAAGATTCAAAGATAATAATATACAGTGACTAGCAGTAAAGCGGGATCTAGAAAGAGGCTCTGGGGGAGTGCTCTGGCTTTGGGCAAACAGTGTCAATTTGCTGTGGTGACCTCAGCAGGGTATAATGACAGAGTCCACTGTTTTCTCCAGAGGAACTGATCTCTGCTACCTGAAGAGCAGTTGTAATTGTGAGTGATCTGTAGCCCTCACCTGGAGATTGGCAGCAATTGTTACCCAGGACAAAATGGCTGGTTTGGAGGGTGGAGTTGGCAACCCCATCTCCGTCTGAGGTCCCACCCCTCCTCAAACCTCACCCTCTTCAGGCTCCATCCCTCAAATCTCCAGGAATTTCCCATCTGGAGTTGGCAACCCTATCAGGACTGGCCCCAATGTGTTTTCTCCCAAAGGCCAAAGTAGGTGACAGGACCAAGCTTAGTTGCCTACCAACAGGCACTGAGGGGAAAGTAGGATTGCCAGCTCTAAGGAGGGAAATACCTGGAGGTTTGGGGGGTGGATTCTGTAGAGGGCAGGGCGACGGAGGCATCGGCCTTCTGTCGCCCGCCTTCAAACTAATGAAAGTGCTTCACATTTTTAATTCTGTATCCATAGCAAAAATGCATTTCCCTTTCTCAAGTTGGAAGGGCTGAACCAAAGTAACCCTAAGAACAGTTACACACTTCTATTGAAGCCTAGGGAAAAGCCTAGGGAAAAGTCAGCTGCACAGCAGGGGGTTGAAGAGAATGGTTTGATGGCTGCTGGGCCAAGATTGGCAGCAATAGTTCCCCAGAAGCAAATGGCTGGTTTGGAGGGTGGAGTCTATGGCACTGTACCTGTCTGAGGTCCCCCTCTCCGGGCTCCACTCCTCAAATCTCCAGGAATTACCATACCTGAAGCTGGCAACTTTATCTCCTCCCCTCTCAGCAGCCTCTTTCTAGGCAAAAATCTGTCTTTCTCATTATCGGGGGAGCAAAGCAGCTTACTTCATTCTCTTCGGCTTTGCGATCTGCACAACAACACTGTAAGGTAGGTTTGGCAGAAAGTCTGTGGCTGCTCCGAAATCACCCAGGCAGCTTCCATAGGCAGCCAGGGCTAGTGATGCCATGCCAGTCTGGAGGCATGAAGTCACCCTGAGAGTGCTTGCAGGCCTAGGGTTGCCATTGCCAACAAAGACAAATTGATGCAAAGGAGGATTGAAGTGTCTCCATATCTGTATTTTGCCTTAAATTGGTTTTGATGCCAGCAGAGTGAGAAAATGCCAGAGGCTCTGGGTGGGTGCCCCATCGTAAATGCACCAAACAATTCCTAAAGATTTTCCAAAACACAAAATTGCAACACTTTGAATTAGCACCAGAGCTTTAAGAGCTCTCCAGCTGTCACCTGGAGACTGGCAACAGCTTGTTTGGAGGGTGGGGAGTATGGCATTGTATCTGTCTGAGGTCCCCCTCTTCCTCCTCCTCCTCTGACCCCACCCTCAGCAGGCTTCATCCCCAAAATATCCTGGAAGTTTCCAACCTGGAGTTGGCAACCCTATGTCCTTTCCAGGCAACCATCAGCCTACCGTTATCTGCTTGTCTGTCTTCAGGTTTACATTCCCCTCGCCCAGCCTCAGAAAGGGCAGTCTTTCCCTGCAGTGGGAACCAAAGCAGCTGACATCATTCTCCTCTCCCTCATATGATCCACACAACTACTCTATGAGGTATGTTAAGGTTGAAAGTGTGTGAATGGTCCATAATTCCCCAGGCTGCTTTTAAAACATGAACCTGGGACCTGCACACCATCCTCTGAAGCGCTCTCTGTGGCAGTAATGGGGTGACTGCTGGCACCTTTTCCTATCATTTTTTGCCTTGTGGTATTCTGCTTGTGGTGTGATCTGTTGTCTTTGTGGTGTAGCATGATTGTGTTATTGGGTTTGTTTCTTTTGAAGGGGAAGTGATGTGTTCTGAGTGAGGACATATTTTACCTCAGAATACAGTAGGGTGGGGAGTATGGCATTGTATCTGTCTATGCAACTGAAAATTCCAACTGCCTTGCGGGGGGGGAGTTTGAGGTGTGGAATGGAGTGAAGTCCAATCAGCTTCCATATGCAAAAGACCTTGAAATGCTGGGTGGGACTGCACAAAGCAGCCAGTCAACCCAGCCAGCATCTTCTGACTGACAGTTCTTCCGGCCAAACACTAAAGGGGCCAAATTTAGAACATTCAATATAGAACGTTGCTATTCAATTATAATAAGGGAGAGATAATAGTCTAGCTGATTCATCAGACTGGATTACTAAACAAGCAGTATTCTTAGGATTTTATGCTGGAATGTTGTAGACAGTGTTGAGGTATTTGGTCTGATCTCTAGTCTACCAAGCATGTTCCTATAATGTGGTGGATGTGCAACTGCTTTCTACAAAGCCGTTTCTGACCCACTTGACTTAGATTCCTTCCATCTTGTCCACAGTAAAGTATATGTGATTAATGTTTGAAAATGCATGTGGGATCAAGGATGAAACATGTGAAAGGTCTGGAAACCTTCAACATTATACAAATCTTCTGTACTTTGAAGACCATAAACTCAAAGAGATTTTAAAAGAAACTATGGATTTTTCAGATGCTAATTCTGATTGAATTGGTTAATGCATTGGCATTTTCAAGGATGTATTTTAATGTTATAGTGTGTATATTTAAGTAGGAGCAGAATAACTTTTCATATTGTTACTGTTACTTTTGCAGGCTAAAGCAAACTTGTTTACTAGGAAGCCCCACCACATTCAGTGTGGTTTACTCCCAGGTAAGTGCACTCAATTGCATCCATGCTGTATTTTAAAAATCGCTATTCAGGTTCATTGTAGAGGTATGTCCTTTGTGCTTACCCTCCCCCCATATGAGTTTCTTCATGATAATGCTGAGATATAAATTGTACATTTATTGTATTTATAAATGTAGTAAATATTCAAAGAGTGTTTTAGGAACATGTCCATTGGATTGTCTCTTAAACAATTTCTTTGGAATGACTCAGCAGGGCTATTTTTGGGCAGGAACGCACAGGAACGGAGTTCTGGCTGGCTCCCAAGTTGGCCACGCCCAGCAGGAACTCATTAGCATAATAGGCCACACCCAACAGCAGAAACTCATTCGGATTGGCTACAATTAGGGGTGTGTGGCCTAACATGCAAAAAGCTCTGGGTTTTGACAACAAACAAGGTAAAGAGAATAAGAAGCAAAAGGTGGGTGTGGCTGGATGACCACACTTCTGGTAACATGGGGGTGTGGCCTAATATGTGAATGAGCTATGCTGTCGGGGTGTGGCCTAATATGCTAATGAGTTCCTGCTGTTGGGTATGGCCTATTATGCTAATGAGTTCCTGCTGGGCTTTTTCTACAAAAAAAGCACTGGGAATGAGACAGCTCAATGCCATATAACAGACAGCTTTGAAATTCCCTCCAGTTTCAAAAGAGGTTTGCCACAAAATATGAGGTACTGTTTTTGAAGAATCATGAGCCCAAAGTTTCCTTAGGTGTGTAGAAGTAGCTATGTGGCTTTTTGGTTCTAGTCCACTCTTTTTAAGCCCAGGTAAAGAATGCTTATTGTTTACTACAAATTTGACAGTGTTTTCAACTTTTATCCCTGTTTGGGATGCAGCAACTTGAAGCTCCATCTAACTGGGTATGTTGGAAAATATTTTTGAATATAATTAAAAATATTTTTTCCACTTTCAGATTTAATCAATATACCAAAAAAGTACAATTTTATGTGATGTGTATGACAACATAAGTTTAGGCTTGATAAGAGCACATGATTTAGATATATTTCAATTATTGTATGTATATCAATTGAATTACAAATTTTGATCCCTCTTCCTTCCATTCCATGACATCAAAATTTTGGAGATTTTGTATTTCTAGTTGCCAGACCTGTCTAGCTACTTATCCAGGTCCAGGTTGCTTTTCTCAGATGTACATCAGGCCAGTGTTCCCCCTAAGCTGTGGAGTCTTGTGAGCAAAAATTCTACTCTGTGAGCGACTGGCATTGAAGTTGTGAGCGAGCGATTTGGCTGCTGCATAAATTAGTTTGCTCTGGAGACATCCTTCCTGAATGAAGGCAAAAATGTGTGAGCCGGAGGCTAAAAAACTGTGAGCTGGCTCACACTAACTCAGCTAAGAGGGAACACTGCGTCAGGCATATTCTCATCTTATGGGAGCAACTGTAGATGGCTATGTTGTGTGTTACTGAAGCTTGCTTCCTTATCCAGCATGTTCATGCTAAATAAAAACATAATGTTTATATTTACAGTGTTTATACCTCACCTTATCTTATGTTCAAAGCAACCTGTAACAATTTTAATAGAAATAGAACAATTTAAAACCTAGAACAATACAGTAATATAGGCATCCAAAAGGTTCTCCTGCCCAGATGTTTAAAAAAATTACAGTAAACCTTTTACAAGTCTTACCAAAAGGACACTTTTACAGGCACTCTTGAAATCAGCTACTAAGATTGCTCTCCAGACTCTGGCAATGTATTCCAAGGGACTGATGCACCACTGAGAGAGCGCATAAAATTTCACAGAGAAAATGTGTATCAGGGCAGTGGAGGGCATGACGAGCAGGGCTTGTGAGGACTGGTCTGGTGTGAGGGCTCATAAGGCAGTACTTCCAACTACGTGATCCAGGATTATGAAGATCTTTGAAAGTAGGACATTTGTGAGACTAAGGCCTAATGGAGAATATTTTTACTTTGACCAGTCAGGACATGTTCAGGGAGAAGATTAAATACAGAACATAAAAACCATATTACTTCAACGTCTTTGGCCAAACAGGACTCTATATCAGCTTCTTACAGCCTGCACCTGAAATAATTGTATCAAGCAGTTTTAAACAGTGTGAATGGGTGTGTGTGTGTGCAACTTGACTGACTTTCCCTAGAGTGACACAACATGTTTACATGCTGGATCATGACTGGAAAGGCTTTTCACACTAAATGCTTGTTCTGTATTTTCTTTGTTGCTGCTGCATTTGCAGCTGAAGCACTCTCAAAAGTTGCTTCCGGAGGGGTTGCTTTCCAGTGTTCTCCCTGTTGTTTCTGAGTTGGCAAGTCAGGCTTTCCTCTGCAGACTGGATCTGGTGAAGGTTTGCATTTTAGTTCTGTCAGTGCTTTTGTCACTGCAGAGGTGGTGATGTGCTGCCCCCTTTTTTCTTTACACGTGCTATATCAACACAGCAGGATAGCACAAGGCGCTGTTTCTAGGACAAAAGTGCTGCAACTTTTCTAGACCTGAGGCTGCATTTTTAAACAACACAGCCCCCCCCCCCGCCCAAAAAAACACTTCCAACCTTAGGAACTCCATGCTTCTCTCTCACACACACCTGCACGTGTGCACACAGATCCTCTTGTCTCACTTTCCAAGTCCCTACCTAACCCCCACCTATGGGAAAACCTGTTCAGTTAAAATTCAGTGTTCCAATAGCCAGGCTCCTGTCTTATTCACCCCCTCTTTCCAACCCAGCAAATCAGGACCTGTACCTGAGGACCCCCCCTCCCCAAATGATTCACTAATCCCCTTTTGTCTGATCAGTTTTGAGCTGTCTGTTAGCTAGTCAGCACATTAACGGAAAAAAGAAACTTTAATAGTTAAGCACATCATTCTACCATAACACAAGACCCCTCCTCCCCCAAACCATCATTTTGTGGTTGTCTGCTACGTCAGTATATTGATGTTAGAAAGTGGTGTTTTTGGGTTGTTGGGTTTTTTTGTAATGGTGGGCACTGCCAGAGAAAGCAGCAGCAGCTAAGGGGGGGGGGGAGGTGGCTGGGAAGTGGGACATGGAAGTGGTTGGAGGTGGGCATGACCTTTGAAATGCAGAAAACTATAGACAACAGAAACACTTTAAACTCATTCTTTCCAGAAACACTGGGGCAAAGGTGGCCTGAAAAAAACCCACAGAAAAGTTGTGAAGAAATCAACAAAGCAATGACTGGCAAACAGTGCTGCATGTAAGGTTGGGGAGAAACTGATGTGGTTAAGAAGCCAAGCAAAAACTCTGTGGAAATGATCTTTGTGAACTGAGTTTGAAGAGGAGAGACAGTAGTAAAAACATCAATTGCCCTTTGAAGGTAACCTGGTGAATAATGAATATGGTAAAGGGGTTGCCCTAATTCATTGCTAGGCACATAATCCCAAAACAAGGGACCCATTTATAGGATGATACAGGAAGCCGTGAACAAGAATTAGGAAGATCTGAGCATGCGGGCAAGAGAACTGCCCTAAGGCTGCAGTCTTATGAATACTTCTGTCAGAGTGATTCCCCTTGATCTCAGAAGAACTTTTCTCTGAGGAAAGGATCTGGTTATGGGGGGAGGGGAGCAGCAGTGGCTTTTACCCCTGTCTCTTCTGCATTTCATGCCACTTTATTTTTCTGAGGTACAAAAAAGTATGTTCAACAAATACAATTAGAACAGTGTATGTTTTTGTGGGCTAATCCTGAATAGGTGGAGAGTCTTGCTATGAATGTTCCTTTGCCACCTGGTAAAACTTTGTCCCGTCCTACTGAAAATTAAAATAACAAAGTAAACAAAAGAGTCATGATAGAAACACTTGTGGACGTAATCTGGATTGAAGCATACTAGCACTTCTTTGGGTAGGGAACTGCCAGAGCTCAAGGTGGACTGACAACTATGCTGAGTGTAAAGATGAGCTGGGCCTCTTCTGTTTTCTGCACTTGGATGTCCTCCATGTGAACATTCCTTATGGGCTGCCCTGCACTGATTGTGAGGATGACAGAGGGTGGGGAATATATTTACTGTCCTATGCTTTTCATAATAGATTATTCATTACATGATAGCTGTATTCCCCAGAGAAACATTTCCAAATATCTGTTGGCAAGTGAAGTTTTGTTAGCCTGGCCTCCATACTTGCATTGTGAGTTCTTTGCAGCCTTGTTCACTGTAAAATATACTCCAAAAAGAAAGAATAGAATTAAGATGTTTTAATGGAAAAAGTAGATGTTTACAAGGGAAACACTGGACTATCAAACCCGTGTATCCTTCACATGCAGTCAGAAGGGCACTTGCTTGGGAAAACAGGTGGGAAAGGGGAATGCTTAACACTTCTGATGCCTGCTGATAATCTCCTGCAAATATCCCCCACAGCTGTTTTAAATTGATTTTTTCCCTCTCAGTAGGGCTTTAAAATAGGAAATAAACTCAGTTTGGAGACAAATTATATATGGGTATTTGAAGAAGAAAATCAGTGGATAAAGGAAAGATTAAACTTCCCTCTTGCCTTTCAGTCTACTCTTATAAGTGCCCCTTGTCCACATTATCTTGGAAAACATTTGGAAAGTCACATTTATTGTGATAACATCCAGTTCCACTCAAAAAAAAAAAAACCTTCCTGGCTTTTGCACCAGTGAAACTACAGCAGATTAAATCCTTCTGATTGAACAAGACTTGATAATCTGTTTAAGAAGCAGGTGTTTTAGGTGTAACATCTATGGTAATTTTTGTGTCATTAATTACAGAAACCAGGAATGTCACACATGACAGCAAGGAGGCTGAGGGTGGTCAGACGCTACCTGATCATGAGGAGAGCCAGAGCGAGGGATATTGACCACACAGAGTCCCTCGACATGGCAAGTCTCCTCAGACTGGACGAGCAGCGGGCCCCACGTAGGTGGTGGGTCTATCCTCGTTCAGTGGAGCTCTGGCACGTCTATGGCAGAGTCATCTGGGATGACGAGAAGTGGCTGGAACACTTCAGAATGAGGAGGGCAACCTTCACGTGGCTGGTGGACTCTCTGAGCCCACATCTGACACATGATGGAACCGTCATGAGGGACCCCATTCCGGTCAAAGAGCGCGTGGCCATCGCCATCGCCTGGCTAGCCAGCACCCAGTGCTATCGGCTTGTGGGGAAGTATTTTGCAGTGGCACGCTCAACTGTGGCCAGAATAGTAATGGAGGTCTGCCTGGCTATCGAGGCACATTTGTTGAGCCGCATTGTCTGTCTGGGATCAGCAGGACGGGTGAGTATCTCCCCTGTAAAGCAAAAGCACTAGAGATATCAGGAGTTTTCTAGCATATGACCCTCAAGCCACAGGGAATGTAATGGTGACCTGTCAGTGACATCTGTGGAGGACCACTACTGTGGTAAGGTCCGGATGGCAGGCACCACAAAACACACTTGAGGTAACAGATGTCAGGGTTTATGACAGGACCTCAGGGGGTGATTTCCCTACCCTCAGGAGTCTCAAGGGGGGGCTATCAATCACGTTCCCTTCCTTTCCCCACAGAAGCCTCCTTGTGAGCAGTGTTTAAGTTCAGTTAGTGTGAGTGAGTCTTGGCTCTTGAAGGATGCCTCTAGAGCACAGTACTGTATGCAGTAGCCAAAATCACTCACTCAAAACCTTGATGCCAGCAGCTCACAGACCAGAATTTATTTATTTTTCTGCTCACAGGACCCAGCAGCATTGAGGGAGCATGGGTTGTTTTATATGTGAATAGGACAAGGCCATACGTTACAACTGTGGCACACTGTAGTCAAGCTGCTAGCAAGCACTTCTCTTTGTAACTTTCTTCAC
Organism: Gekko japonicus; assembly: GCF_001447785.1. NCBI lineage: Eukaryota > Metazoa > Chordata > Lepidosauria > Squamata > Gekkonidae > Gekko > Gekko japonicus. The sequence continues at coordinate 52,389 of NW_015175994.1, forward strand.
ATGATTCCAAATGAGAATGCCTACGTTAAAGGGGTACAATGGGCCTGATGCTGCATTGGAGGAATTTCCCAGCAGAGTCATGTCTTCTTAGTATAGACCATGCAATCCTACACCCCAGTACTTATGCTGTAATTCAAAATTACTGTAGATATTATGTATGCCTGGTACTGTCAAATCTAGGCAGAGCTCAGTACTGTGGGTGAGGATCTCCCCTGTAAAGGAAAAGCACTAGCGAAACCAGGAGTTTTCTAGCATATGCCATATGGGAGCCTGAACACTGATGGTATCCTTTACTTTTGCCAGGTAATGCTGGGATTCGAGGACCTGGGGTTCCCACACTGTGTGGGAGCCATGGACGGCTGCCACATAGGTATCCGGGCACCACCGGGGCAAGCAGAGGAGTATTATAACCGGAAGCACTTCTATTCTGTCCTGCTGCAAGGCATGGTGGACCACCAGGGCAGGTTCATCGACGTGACCGTCGGGGAAGCTGGCAGGAGCCACGACGCCCACCACCTCAGGCGGTCCAGAATCATGGACGCCAAGGACCGTGGGATCTTTGTGCATGGGAACCCCACCATACCCATGGAGGGGGTTCAGATCCCTCCGCTCATCATCGCGGATGCTGGCTACCCCATGCGCCGCTGGCTGGTGACACCCTATACAGGGGTGTTAACACCAGAGCAGGCGGCGTTCAACCGGGCCCATTCCAGGGCAAGATCCGTTGTGGAGAGAGCTTTTGGACAGCTCAAGGCTCGGTGGATGTGCCTGGGGGCCAAGCTGCCCATTATGGAACAAAACTTAAACACGGTACTATGTGCATGCGTCGTCCTGTACAATGTGTGCCAGGAGCGTGGCGACCCCATCACAGGGGAGGCCACGGAACCGCAGGCCATTCCACCCCAGTGGCAAAACCAGCCAGGAGGAGGTCTGGGGCACGTTGAGGAGGGGAGGGTGGTGCATGCCACTATAACCCGGTGGATGCAGCTTGTAGCTGACATTAGGCTAAGGGGGGACTGTTTCCCTTATAAAATAACCATAGAGCTCCACAGACACTTCCAAAGACCTGCAAAGAAGCCCTACAATCCCTTGCGTGTGTTCAAAAGAAGCGCATGTTTCACTGGGTGCCCAGTATCCACAAGACATAAGCCTCCTAGGAACAAATAACAACAAATTTATTTTAACATTTTAACAAACAATATAAACTTTTGAAGAACTGTAACTTGACGCTCATGCATCTTCCGTGGACTCCGTCGCAGGCGCCAGCTCAGGAGCGGCAGGTTGTGCAGGATGCTGCTGTCGAGCTATGTCCCTGCGGAGACGCCGCACAATCTGCCTCAGGGTATTAATCAGATGCAGCATCTGATGGACTGTGGGGTGAAGGAAAGGGGGGGGGAGAGTTGGATAGGGTGTTGTGGAATCTCCAAGGGAGTGCAGTTGCATGTGGCAGTCAGATCACCACATATCGGTAACAGTGGCCCATCCCGTGGGCACTGGTTTACCGGAAAGGAAAACCATGTCATCAAAGCCACATGCCTCATAGGCCAAAGTTTTCGCCTGCCCACACCGCCTGGTGGGGCTATTTCACTTTGTAATGTGCTGCAAACACTCACTGGAGTGATACCGCCTTCCCAGAGGGACAGTGAGACACCTCTGGACGATCCCCAACCCCGGGAAAGTGGGTACCACAATCTTTATTATTATTATTATTATTATTATTATTATTATTATTATTATTATTATTATTATTATTATTATTATTATTATTATTATTATTATTATTATTATTATTATTATTATTATTATTATTATTATTATTATTATTTGCTGCTGATGCTTCTAAGAGGGGCATCCATTTTTCTTGAAGATTGTCAGGAACGGGTTGATTTTTGGATCGTAGGATGGTAGTGGAAACTTTGTCCTGTAAAAAGAAGTCCCACAGTTTCAGGAACCAGTCACTCAATAGCAGCGTCTTCTTAGATTTCCAATGAAATGCAATAACATTCCTAGCGGCCGCAAGACACAATTCTATCAACTCTTTCATAAGCCCATTGGGGGCAGGATGGCTCCAATGATTCAAAAGGAACAAGGAGGGTTGTAGTTGGAGGGCGCAACCTGTAATTAAAAGTATTTGGGCATTGACTTCTCTCCAGAAGGCCTGGACCTTGGGACACTCCCACCAGCAATGAATATAGGTGCCACGGCCCCCACAATTTTTCCAACATCTGTCCGAGATCGCGGGGTTAATGCCATGCAGCTGATGCGGGGTCAGGTACCGGGTACCACAATCTTTGGGCACCCCTTGGAGAGTTGGCAACCCCTCCAAATTGGGCCCGTTTGGGTTCCCTGGCCTCCCCTTTGCCCCTGTTAACTTCCTGAGCAGGGAGGACCATGTCACACCAGGCCCTAAAACTCTGTCCCTACACCCCCTTCGTCCAATCTCTGGAGATTGTGGGCCTCAGGATGGGATTTGCTTTCCCTCTCCCAAAACACTGGACTTACATCTTTTGGCCACCCTTTCCTCATGCTCCTGGAGCCGACGCCGTAGCTCCTGGCACCCGCGGCAGGACTCCTCACCCACACCAGCCTGGGGCGATGCTGCCAACTGACCTAAGGTCAATAGAATACAGCTTATAATCAGGGCAAGAAGTGCATTCCCCATAGGGCGACCTGAGTTGGACCTTACCTGCGGCTGACTCTGCCGAGGACAGAATCGGGATTGGCCCCTGTGATGCCAACCCCTCCTCCCTCTCCTCGGTGGCGGCACCTGAAAAGAGCACAAGTTGGGTTAGGGAAGCTTGTAGATCAACGAGCAGCCCCCAAAGAGTAGTAGTCCTGCGTGAGTTCTTACACAGGTACGGTAAAGGTTGCCACCGCACTCTCGCCACTCAACATGCTGTTTCCATCAGCATGGCCACTCCTCACAGTGTCACAGGGTCGGCCTCCCCGGTCGGCTGAGAGGGTCCGGCTGCAGGAAAAGGAAAAGGTATAAGCTGTCAATGTAGTAGTCACATAACTGACCTGGGGTGCATGAGGCCCACAGGTTATGATCACTGTGCTTTCGCAGAGGGCACACTTACCAGCGGCTGGTGCTTCCGGGGGTCCCACCTCTGCTGGCTCATCCGATGACGAAGTCGGTGGCAGGACTCTGGCCCTCTGTGCCCATCCCCGTCTCCTTACACGAGGTGTGTCTACAGATAAGAAAGTGTTGCGTTTAAAATGCGGATGGCGTTTGAGGCTGGAATATGTGATTATAAAACTTCTGAATCAACCTTGTCCGCAGCTCTCCATGATCTCTGGCCTGCTTCTTTCACATCACCAATTTTCAGAGCCCTTTAGCTGGAGATGCCAGGGATTGAACCCGGAGGGCCTTTGCAGGCACCCAGCCACTGCCAACCAGCAAGTGTTTGCTCCTTTCAATCCTCAGGCATCTTCAGGGGCTTGGGCTTCCCATTCAAGAATGGAGCAGTGTGACTAGTGCTTACGCAGGAATCTGGTAATTCAAGCACATGCTGTTGCAAAATGTACCAGTGCATGTATATGCAATCCATTCCAGCAGAGAATCCTCAAGCACACATTCACAGGAATAGTCATTAAGGGTCACCTGGACCTTGCTTCCAGTTGAAGCCTGGCTCACATTAGGAATAAGGTGGGCTCCCATTCCTCTGCTCTGGCCTGTGCCTATTGCAGATGGGGCAGGGCTGTATTAGGGCCCACTGATGCCCTGAACACAGCCCAACACTGGCATGTTACATTCCCACTCTTTCTTTCATTTTAATATACATGATGTACAAGAAACCTCCAGCCACACCCTACAGTAAATGAGAGGATGTTACAAGGAAATGTGTAAAATACATTGAATCACAACTGGAATATGGGGATTAAATGACTGTAAAAATAGCCCTACTGTACCTAATATGAGTCTCAAAAGGGGGAGAGAGGAACACAACAGCAAAGCTCAGTAGAAACATCCCAAGATATTAAGATACTTACATGGGGCTCTCCTCTCTTCCCAGTTCGGTCTCCCCACTTGCATCCACAAGCGTGCCACCATTAGAAAGCGGGGAGGTCTACGACTACTGGGAGGAAAACCCTCCCAATCTTCAAGGGTGTCGAAAAAAGCGGATTTCTCCCTTTTAAACTTAGCTCTACACTGAGAGCCCGTCCGTGGGTGGCCCTCAGCTGTCAGGCACCTGGCCACCCTCGAAAAGATGCCCCTCGTGCGCTTGTGAGTGCTGGGCATGACTCTGGGGCCAGCCTGCATCTCAACCTCCTCGGGCTGCCAGTACACTCCCAAACACCTGGCAGCCATGGCGAGAACTTTTAAAATGTGGGGCTTTTGTGCACATGGGCAAATCAACGCTTGAGATTTGGGCTTCTGCATTCATCGCCACGGGGGTGGGGTTTAATAGTTGACCCAAGGGTTGTGGGTTTTATCAAGAAGTGGAGTGATCTACCGCAGTGGCCACCGTTCCAAGGAAAATGAAGGACACTTTTTTCAAAGTTTTGCAAACTCGCCCCATTGTCTTATATTATTAGTCTAACTCCAAACACTTCCTCCTTGTCTCTTCAAAAACCTCCACCCCCCACACACACACCGGTTCGAGTCCAGTGGTCCCCAATTGGCCAATGAGCTCAATGGAAACTCAAAAAAATCCTCAAAAAAGCCCCCCAATCACCTGCGTTTTTAAAAAACAAGCGCATGGCTCATTCAGCGGCTGCGCGTTTATATTTTTCTGCACGCATGCACTCATACACTTTCCCCAAAAACGTTTGCAATGGCAGGCTCTAGAACGAAGGGAGTTTTTTGGCAAGAGGAGGAACTGGAGCTTATGTATAAGTTCCTTTGGGAACGAGGCTATGGGGAGAGGGTGATGTCTAGCACCCATATGGAGACCCTCTCCCTCTTCGAGGAGGTGGCCACAGCCCTGACCCAGGCTGGCCATCCCAGGAGCGCTTCTCAATGTCGCACAAAATTTAAAAGGGACAAAGCGGCATTTTATGATGCAATGGAGGACTGGAGGGGGATGCCCCCTATCGCTGGAAGGTCCCCCCGTTTCAACCTACTGAGGAGGCGGTGGACCCTGGCAGGCAATCCCTCCTGGGAAAAGAGGAGACCAGCAAGTAAGTGCCCCCCCCAGTATAATGGAGTCCTCCAGTAAATTTCACTTACATGCCCCAACGAATCCCCCCCCTTTCCCACAGGATCCTACCGGCCCAATAGAAGCTGCAGACAGGCAGCACTTGAGGAGTCTCCGGGATCTTCTCCAAAAGGGGGTAAGCAAATATAGCTCCCACTGGGCAGATAGGGGGATTGGCAACCTGGCAATGCACACCTCTTGAAAGATGACTGCAGATCTGGGAAGTTGGTGCCTGTGGGTATCTGTTTTCTCCATGCCAGTTGCAGCCAGTGTTCCCTCTAAGCTGAATTACTGTGAGCAGGATTGCAGTTCTATAGCCTCCAGCTCACAGACTCCTCCAATATTAATCATATTTCCTGTGTCATTTTCAACAGGGCTTTTTGAGAGTGTTCAAGGTGGTAAGAACCAGGGAGGACTGTGAGGTGCTCCAGAAGGATCTGCCAAGGCTGGGCAAATGGGCATTAATGTGGCAAATGAGGTTCAACATGGGCAAGTGCAAAGTAATGCACACTGGTGTAAAAAATCCTAAATATAAATATACGTTGATGGGGTTCAAACTGGCGGTAACTGACTAGAAGAGAGATCTTGAAGTTGTAGTAGATCACTCACTGAAAATGTCAACTCAGTGCAACTGCAATAAAAAAGGCAAATGCTATGCTGGGGATTATTAGGAAGGGAATTGAAAACAAATCAGCCAGTATCATAATGCCTCTGTATAAATCTGTGGTGTTGCCATATTTGGAATACTGCATACAGTTCTGGTCACCACACCTCAAAAAAGATATTATGGCATTGGAAAAAGTGCAGAAAAGGGCAACTAAAACTATTAATGGGATGAAACACCTTCCCTGTGAAGAAAGATTAAAGAAGTTAGGGCTCTTTAGCCTGGAGAAACGACAATTGAGGGGTGACATGACAGAGGCTTACAAAATTATGCATGGGATAGAGAAGGTAGAAAAAGAAGTACTTTTCTCCCTTTCTCACAATACAAGAACTCATGGGCACTCAAAGAAGTTATTGACCAGTAAGTTTAGAACAGATAAAAGGAAGTACTTCTTCATCCAAAGAGTAATTGACACATGGACTTCACTGCTCCAAGAAGTGGTGGCAGCTACAAGCACAGACAGCTTCAAGAGGGGATTAATAAACATATGGCGCAAATGTCCATTAGTGGCTATTAGCCATAACATATAGATTGACCACTATGTCTGGAGCAGTGATGCTCTGTATTCTTGGTGCTGGGGGGGGGGGCAACAGGGTTTTTGGAGTTCTGGCCTTGCTGGTGAACCTTGTGATGGCACCTGGGTTTTGGCCACTGTGTGACATAGAGTGTTGGACTGTATGGGCCATTGGTTGGATCCAACATGGCTTTTCTTATGTTCTTAAGGGGTCTATCTACAGAGTTACTAGATATGTAAGAGTGATCTACAGATCTGAAACCCATTTAGTGAATTTCAGAGTAGTCTGGCTTGTTCAGCGTGACTCTATTTGGACCATTCAATTTCCCCCCCTCAGTGGGTATTACAGAAGATTTTCCATCGTTGTTGCCACTATGGGCAATTACACCAGCTGAGAGGGCGTTATCTTTTAAAAAATGGTGAAGTACACCAATTTCTTGGGATTTTTTTTTAAAAAAGCTAAATTACATACAGAAACCGTGGGGAACTGGATGCCTTAGGCAACTGATAATGGTTTATAGAACCTTTCAAGTTCCAATCATCAGTTGAAATCGGATTTAGGTCAGGAGAGACTGAAAATAATTATTGTCCAATGACAGCTGTGAGCTTACATGTGATGAACTGGTCGCTTCAGTGCTGTATTTCACATTACAAAGACAGTTCCAAAGCTAACCTAGCTGTAATTGGCACTAATTGATACCCATTTACTATTGTAGGGAGTACGTATATTTATAAACATAAAGAATGTCATGTATGACAAAGGAAGAGACCCTGGGGGAAGGATTGAGGGCTCAGCTCTGTTGGTATGGATAGGGTTAAACCTGTGGCAAGGGTGTAGCCTGAAGGCCATCAGCTGGGATGTGGCTGGATAACTGGATCAACAGCTGCCCTAATGGGGGAAGGCACCCCATTTGGCTGGAGAGGATGCCAGGGGCAGAGGAGGTAAGTGCTCCTCCCCAATTCCCAGGCCAGTGGCAACTCTTAGGCCAGGATTTAAGGGTGGTCATAGAGAGGAGCTGGAAAGGATGTATGAGAGGTGAGACTCTGATGGCGCGTGGAAGCATAGGGAACCAGGCAGTTGGGACAGGGAGTGGTGCAATGCTCCTGCATGTGCTTGCTCACCAATAAAACATGTGAGTTCTGAGTTACCTGGGATTCTCATGTTCCTTTGGGCCACTTCCCAGCCTTTTGTGTATGCCCACTCTTCCTCCCCCTCCCTGGGTGGGATCAGAGAAGGACCCAGCAGTTACATCATGCTTCATAGAATGCAACATTGAAATGATACGTTGGATCCAGTTTCCAGTTTGGCCAATACTTTGTCACAGGGCTTTTTTTGTAGAAAAAGCCCAGCAGGGACTCATTAGCATAATAGGCCACACCCAACAGCAGAAACTCATTAGCATATTAGGCTACACCCCCGATAGCACAGCTCATTAGCATATTAGGCCACACCCCATGCCTTCCCTTTTCTTGCCCGGGCAAGCCCTCCCTTGAAGGGAAGGCTGGGGAAGGCACAGGGAGGCATTTAAATGCCTCCCCAATCCTTCCAGGGGGGCCCTGGCCTGCCCGCCTCAGAGTCACTGGGTGGGGTCACTTTCCAGGCCTTCCCTTTGTAGCCACCACACAGAGGTTTTGGCTGTAGCGGGTGTGGCCAACTCTGAAGCCAGCCGGAACTTCCTATGCGTTCCTGCCCCAAAATAGCCCTGCTTTGTCAGAAACTGGACAGCTTAGAATTTCTAATTCAACAATGGGCCTTAAATCTTTTAGCTGGAGTTGACATGTTTTGTCTTTGTTACAGTTTTGGTTTTTGGTCTTGAGATCAAGAATGTTTAGTAGCCCTTTTCAAAATGTTAGTTGTAATAACATTAATAAATCAGGGTATCTTAGTAGAACATTTCTTAATGCATTTAAGACTGGTCTGAGTAAGCTTTATAATGCCATTCTAAGCAATGGGTTTAAAGGGTGTAACTCTGTTTGGGATTGAACTGCAAATCTACTAAAACAAAACCAGACCATCAGTCAAATATGGCAATCTATCTGAAACTCAAAAAAAATCTAGTTTTGGATGACTGCTGGAGCATACTGAACAACAACAATAACAACAAACAGAAGAGCTGTTAAACATCTAATAAGTTACAATATGTGGTTGCTGAACTGTATTTGCCTGTGTTTGTGTGGCAAGACTGATTTAAAAGTACTGTGTTATGAATACGTCTCTGTGACAATACAATCTTCCATATAATATTAATGTTTGCACCCAAATGTTCCTATTGCTTGAATAGGAGCAAGCCAATTACTAAATTTCTAGTGGTAGCAACCAGTCCAAAATTGTTGGCTACTAGCCAACAACATGAGTCAGAAAGCAAATGCCAGCCAATTCAAAATAGGCCTATGCCACACAAAAAAAATTGGACTGGTTGCTACCACTAGAAATTTAGTAATTGGCTTGCTCCTATTCAAGTACTTGCAATGGAACTGAAAGAGAATTTGACTAAGAAGAAAACAAATAAGAAGCTATACTGTTTTTAAAAAGAAACTAAGCTGAATCAAGAGGTTGACATCTTCCAACTTTATAAGACTTCTTACTCATGAGGAAGATTGGTGAAATGAGTGTAAAAACCGGTGTGCTCATCGAGGATATGATTATGTTGGACTTTGCTTTGCCTATGCCTGAATTCTTTTACCATATTGTAAGATTAATAGCTTCACAAATTGATGCTCATAGAATTATTAGATGTGTCATTGTTAATTTTACCACAGTGGTTTTTGGTCTGTTGGCATGCCTCTCCTACACCTAACAGGCAGCTGCCTGTCCAGTGTAGGAGGGGAAGGGGGGGAGGAGTATTAGAAGCCACTGTGGAGGCAGGGCTGGCAGGATCACTAAGGCATTACTGCTGGGGCAGGCTCCCTGTCCTGTGTAGGAGGGGGAGGGGGGAGTATTAGAAGCCACTGTGGAGGTGGGGCTGCACCAGACAGACACCCGCCTGTTAGGTGTAGGAGGTGGGGGGAGTGTGTTGGAAGCCATCCCGCCTCCTCCCCTACACCTGACAGGCAGCTGCCTGTCCAGTGTAGGAGGGGGAGGAGTATTAGAAGCCACTGTGGAGGTGAGGCTGCACCCGACAGACAACCACTTGTTAGATGTAGGAGGTGGGGGGAATGTGTTGGAAGCCATTGGAGAGTCTGGGCCAACAGCATTACTGAACATCACAGGTGCTTGTTGTCCCAATTTCCTCAACTGCTATTAGCTGTCTGCAGTCCCCTGTAACTGTTGTTCACACAAGAGCTGCACCACGGGCGTGCCTCCTTTTGCCCTGCTTCTATTGGTCAATTTCCCACTCAAAGCCACATGGCCGCATTTTGACCCACGGCTTTGCCCGATTTGCACCACAGTTTTGTGATCCTCAAAAAGCAGGATCACTAAACCGTGGGGAAAATCAGGCAAAGCTGCGGGTCAAAATGCAGCCACGCGGCTTCGAGGGGAAAATTGACCGACAGAAGTGGGGCAAAGGGAGGCGCAACTACGGCGCAACTCTTGTGTGAAATTGGTCTTGGTTTTTTTTTTACCTCAGAACTCTGAGATCTGCAGCTGACCAATGAGAGAGTGTGAGGTGCAGGGAGAGAGCTGCCTGGCAGCCGCATAGGAATCAATGGGGGGAGCACATTTCCCCCCTTTTGACCCACTTAGGGGTCGAATTTCTAAAAATACCTTAACAGATAAATGGATGGTTAAAAGATAAATAACAGCATAACCGACTAGGTTCAATGTATTACTAGCATTTTAGAATAATATTGCTGATGTATTGATCTCCTACTCTTGGGATTTTAGTCAATAGTGGGTTTCTTTTCTTTCTCCTATATATAGATAGATAGATAGATAGATAGATAGATAGATATAGATAGATAGATAGATATAGATAGATAGATAGATAGATAGATAGATAGATAGATAGATAGATAGATAGATAGATAGAAGGGGACAACAGTCATAGAAGCAATCTTTGTGTGAGGTAGATTCATTTACGAGTAGTAAATCTGACCTACCCTTTCTTGAAAACATGACACAAGGATAGAGAGAGGGAAGAAAATTCCTATTCTGGGAAGTTACCATTTTAGTTTTACCATAATTTGGATAAATGAATGTGCTATCATTATTTGAAATAACACTCATCTAAGGTGTCTTTCTAATGTTGAGGTTATTAAGCCTGCAAAGTCACACAGACCATCACAGAGTTAGATAGATTCAGTGGGATACAAAACAGCTAAACTATGCTGATAGCAGTCAAACTGATGAATCTGAGATTAGGAATGAACACTCCAAACCATCTTTTTGTGCATTACAGTACCTTGAGCGGTTCCACACCAATCCCTTGTGGCCATAAGTTACATCCACCATTGTAACAGTGGTTCCAGACAACATCAATGAAAATCCCATTTGTTTCCTGTTAAATTCCCAGTTTTTCCTAGGAGTTAATTCTGTTATGGAATAGAAATCCAGTTTCTGTAGTATGGATAGAGTTGCTACCCTCCAGGTGGCACCTGACCAAGATCGGTGCCCCTGGAGAAAATGACTGATTCGGAGGGTGGTCTCTATGGCATTATACTCTAGCGAAGTCCCTGCCCTCCAGGTATTTCACAACCCAGAGCTGGCAACCCTAGGTGTGGGTGGTCTTTTCACAACTTTCTGATTTCAACTTTCTGTTTTGTTTCCCTGACCTATTCATTATTTAAGTCATAAATCTGTTCCCATAATTTCTTTTAAAAACACTGTCGCTATAACTTTATTAAGAATTGTTGCTAATTCTAGAATTTGAGATTAATGAAGGGAAAGTTCTAATTTGAGAAAGAGAGATATTGGAGTTTGAACGAAAATTTGTTAAAAACTCATGCGTAAGGGTATTGTACAAATTGCTCCATGAGACCTGGATGCAGGATTAGTGGATTTGCTGCTTAATGGCGGTGTAGGGATAAGGGAGTAGCAGAGTAGCCATAAGATGCTGTGAAGTAACTGTGCAAATTGGCTGACACTTAAATCATAGAGGACTGCTAGGAAAGTTGTGTTGTTGGTAGAGGCTTTTTTTTTTTACTGATTGTTGCTAGGATCTCATTTTGTGTGATGAAAGTGTGATTTAAGTTGTTTATAACGTGTACCTTAATTTTAATCATTACTGTAGAGAGGAAACAATTACCAGATTCAGTGTGGTATGTAGCTGTCTATAATAAGCATGGGTGCCAACAGCAGAATGGAAGATGTAGCCTATTACCCTGTTAAGATCTCTTTCTTCTTTTCTCTCCCTCTTGCAGGCACACTAAACATGTATGCTTGATTCATAGCCAGGTTAAAGGTACAGGGGTTATCCAAGTCATTTTGGGAAATGTAATTTGAAATACCAACTTATTTTTGCCAGGAATATATTGATGAAAAGGTATTTATCACCTTGAATCTCACAATATAATAATGTAGTAGTTCGGAAAATGCTAGGTATTCTCTTTATATATACATAATATGTTGTAATATCATTTAGAGACACTGATCTATTAAGTCATTTTCCTACACCACCTTCAGACCTTTTCTATGGTTTGCCAGACAATTACTTTGTCAAATCTGAAGAAATTGCATAATAAATTGTATACATGCATCAAACATGAACAGCAGAGGGGTATAACAAGCTGTGTATTTCCAGTCCACTTGTTCTTTCATCTAAGCAGTAGCTTCTGGTTTGAAAAGCAATCCTTATATCCTTTTCAAAGACTTGCATAAAATGGGTATACATTTATCTATCAAATTAAGTAGAAATAATTGAAATGCTTAATATACACAATAATAAAGAAATGCAACAACAACTTCATTATTAATGTGTATTGATTATGTTTTCAAATAGGCAAATGTAGCTACTAATTTTTTATCATGTTAGTCTATGTATGCATTTTGGCTTTACCTGTTTATTGGCGATTTTACAATCCACGTTATGGGTGTTTTTATCACTGTACACTCATTTGATATGTGCCTAGCTGGGGTCAGTTTATGAAGTGACTAGTGTTTACTCAATTTGATTACTATGTAATGTAGCAGAGACTAACCCCCCCTCCCCCCGGTTTTGGAATATTAACTGTGCAAGAGAGAGCCTTGTAAATCTTTACCTAAAAATTTCAAACTTTAGATTGATTCCAGCAGTGGGTCTGTATTGATCTAAAAAGCTTTGCGTTCCTAACTAAAAACTAATCTTTATTTCACCCTTTAGTGACTACAGCAATAAATATGTTCACTCCTACTGGAGTTTAGTGGATTAATGGTTATTGGAGATTGTGGCTTCCAACTGAGGCTGGTAAACTTTAACCTTTGGAGGACAACATGAAGGCATTTACCCCTTGTCATCTATAATAGCTAGGCCCATTTTTGACAGTTACCTGAATGTTAAAGAGGAGTCAGAGCAGGAGAAAGGAAATCAAATGGCAGCAGCTCACTTTAGCTATTAATCACAACTTAGACTGATTACTGTTATCAGCCCTTTTCTTTTCTTTTAATGCAAAACCAATGGAATGAATTATTTTGTTACACTCCTGACATCTGGTTAGCTAACGTTTTCAGGTGCACTGCCATTTAGCTAAAGAAGCTATGTTTTAGCATTCAAAGCTCTTTCTTTTTGCTTGGGAAGAATTAAGTCCTGAGTGAATGATGGATTTCTCAATGTGAAGATATTTTAAAACATCATTCAAGAATTCATTTGACTAGAGTTATTAGCAGTCTTTGAAGAGAGAGGGACATCTACATCAACAGATTACAAAAGTCACTAAAAATGTCCAAATTCTGTAACAGAATAAATGGTACATATCACATTTGCATACGTTTGCATATTTGCATAATTTATACTGCATCAAAGATTTTAGCTTGGAAAAAAAATCTGTGAAAATTAAATTGGCATGAAAATATAACAAATAGTAACTTGAGTCTATAGGAGCAAGTGCCCCAAGAGATTTGCCATGTGGTTTGTGAGATTTCACCAGACACTTACTTCCCATATATTTTCAAGCATCTCTCCAAAGTTACGCATTTAAGAGTTGCCTTTAAAATGAAAGCTGTGATATTTAGGGTGCCATGTTCTGCATCAGATACTAGACTATCTACTTTCATGAGGATGGGTCAGAATACACAGTGCTCAAACTCGAAATGATAGTGCAAATTCAATGTACATGGCTAGGATTCTAGGCTCGGCAACAGGCTTGCATTGTAGAATTTTTTTCATTTTTTCCCTTTCAACAGGTTGCTATATCACAAACTGGTTTTCAGTTTCACACAGTGATATAAGAGTAACCCAGCTGAATCAGACCAGTGGCCCATATTGCCAGCAGTAGCCAGTCAGTTGCCATAGAGAAGCCCCCAAGCAGGGCCTGCTGTCAACAGCCCTCGCCTGCCAGTTGCTTCCCCAGCATCTGATACATCAGAGGTCCCATTCAACTACTATAGCTAATAGCTAGTGGTAGACCTATCCTCTGTACATTTATTCAATTCCCTTTTAAAGCCATCTAAACCACTGGATGTCATTGCACCTCATGATATTGAATTCCACATGTCAACTAGTACTTCCTTTATCTGTCTTAAATCTAATGCCAGCAAGTTTCATAGGGTGACCCTATTATTTTTTTTAAAAAAAAAATTTATTGAAAGAAATGCAACACAACAGCAAAGACAAAAAATGCATTACAGTCAAACGACAGAATATGAAATGAAAGCAGAAATATAAAATCCAAGAATAGACAAGGAGTAAACAAGATACCCCAACACATTCCACAAATTAACCTTCGCGACCCTATTATTGTGGGAGAGGGAGAAAAGTGTTTTTGTATCAATTTTTCTGCACCATGAATGATTTTGTTGTTCTTTATCATATCACCTCTCAGTCACTTTTGTTCTAAACTAAAAAGCCTCAAGTACTTTAGCTTTTAGGGTAGAAATCGCCACCCTGTTATAATTTTGGTTGTCCTTTTCTGCCTGTTCCCCCAGCTTTTCAGTACATTTTTAGAGTTGAATTGACCACAACTAAACCCTGTATTCCAAATGTTGCTCCACTATGGACTTGTATATGGGCATTACTATACTGGCAGTTTTCTTCTTAATCCCTTTCTTGAAACATCTAGCATGACATTTGCTTTTTTAAATTGCCACCACACACTGTGTCAATGTTTCTATTTTCTCACTAGTTTTTTCCACAAAATCTATTTGTTGGTCCATTGCTGCCCGTTAGGACCCTACTAGAATATGTGTAAAATTAGGGATTTTTGTCCTAGTGTACTTTGCACTTATAGTAAATATTATCAGGCTATTTTGTTGCCTATTCACCTAGTCTGGAGAATTGAGCTCCTGGCCTCCCGGCAATGCCGCTAGAGGCCGGGGGCTGTTTTGCTGCCCTGACAGGAACGCGGGCAGCAACAGCCACGACACTGTACATTGTGATGTGGCAGGCAGAGCCAGCCTCACAAAACGGCCAGGCTCTGCTCCCACCCAAGCAGTCGCAACTCGTGTTCGCCCACCCGCCTGCCCTGTTCTTAGTGTAGGTTGTTGCTGGTCACCTACTGAGGACAGGTAGGAATTTTTCGCCTCCACCCAGGACTGGCTGAAAGGGTGGAGGTGTTTTCGCCTACCTTGCACTGAGAGCAGTGGATTAACTAGTTGATTGTGGTGGTCGGCATCTAAATAGGTTGTTCACTTGGCAGGTTTGTGTGGGCAAGAACCTGAAACCGGTGAGCACCTTATGGCAATTTCCCATTAGGGAACAGAGGGTCATCAGGAACTGCCTTCGGATTTTAGGGTCCAGGGTGGGGAATGGTGATCGCCTCTGGGAACCTCTTAGGGTAAGGCTCCTCTCTGCAAGTTGCAAGTCTTCAGGGGTAGGCGCTCCTAGGTGGCAACCAGTTTTGCTGGGCTGTCGGTTGTGAGCCAGGCCGCTGGCTCAAGACCGGAGCTGGGTGACCTGTCCATGAAAAGGGCAAGGAGGCTGGTCAGGGAGTGACGCCTGCATTGCCTGTTCTGTGCTCGCGTAGCTGGTCCCTTGCCGCAATGTTATGTTAAATAGTTAATAAAATGGCCCTTGTTTACTCCAAACTGTTGTCTGTCTCGTTATTCTGGCTGGGGGGGGGGAGTTCTTTTGGAGCTCCTTAGAATCCACGCATATTTTCATCATCTTGGGCAATTTGGTATCATCTGCAACGTTTACTTCCTTGCTATTCACACCCATTATTAAATAGCTCCAGTTCCAACACAGTTCCCTGGGGCAGCTGTGCTCAATTCCCACTGCAGAAGAAAGTAAAAGTTTGCTGTGTTCTGCCTTCTGCATCTTCAGTTCAAAGCTTCCCACAGTTACAAATGCAGGTTGACATGTGACATGGTATGTTTCTTTTTTGACTGGCGATTAGGTATGATTTGGGTGACACTGGTATGTTACCAACATATTGACTTCACTGCCTAATGGCTCTGATAAATATGTAATAGTTCTATAGGGCACAATTTACCATTCCATACCTGAGAAAATGAATCGATTTTTAGTATGAGATTTTTATCATGAAAATCCACACAGTTCCATAATCCTTTACTCCTAGAAGCAATATGTATTTGTACAAACCTTCTCATACACATTTATAATGTGTATGAGAAGGTGTTTGTGGCACAGTGCCATAATTTAGGGATCAGTTTTATTATGAAATAATCCTTCCTCTTTTTTGCATTTTTTGCCATTTTGTAAACCAGGTTCCCATGAGAGAAATTACTTTTGTAACCATAATGTAGAATTGCACTTATTGGCAGCTGCTGTGAGCAATTATAAGCTATTCCAGTCCCACAGGATATTGTCCCAACATCCCAAAATAATTTGGGCTTGGGGATATTTTGGAACATTTTCTAAAACCGGTCTGTAACCTTTGATAAAAAATAAATAAATCCCCAAGTCTGGGACAATCCCAGAACATGATGAAATGATGTCTTACTCTGCTTTGATTTCTTTTCCCTTGTCTTGACAACACTTTGTCTGTGGTTTTTAAAGTCTATCCAAATTCCATGTATGTACAGAATGAGATAGCAGAGCCCTGAGATGCTTGAATAAATTGCACCACTTTAGATTGTGGGTTGCAGCTTTGATTGTTCCTCTGTATACCCCCCAGGGGTTGCCAACTCTGGCCTGGGAAATTCCTGGTGATTTGGAGGTGGTGCTTGGAGATGGAGTTAAACTGGAATATGATGCCATAGAATCCATCGTTCAAAGCTGCCATTTTCTCTAGGTGATCTCTGTAGGCTTGATGCCCCTGGGACCCCATACCCCAAGGGGGTGACTAGCTGGGATCTGCCCATCACTTATTGTTTTGAAGCTCAAGTATATGTTTAATATCCCTAATACACATTTCCTCTGTGATGGCAAGGGGATGCATTTGTAGGTTACAGGACCTCTGTGTGTATAGCGATTTCCATAACAGGCTGAAGATCAGATGTAATTCTGGGAGAACACCAGACCCCACCTGGAAGTCAGTAACTATACCCAAACCATGCCCCCAAGTTAAGAAAGATTCTATCCCTCTCTTTGGTTGTTCTGCTGGTTTTCTATTTGCAGGAAGTTTTCAACATGAGGTTCGTCCATTGTACTACCTCATCATTCTCCTTCTTCAGTGTCATCGTTCTCATGACGCTGCCTTATACTGAATCAGACCCTTGGTCCATCAAAGTCAGTATTGTCTACACAGACTGGCAGCTGCTCTCCAGGATATTGGGCAGAGGTCTTTCATATCCCCTTCTGCCAAATCCTTTAACTGGAGGTACTGGGGACTGAACCTGCAGTCTTCTGCATGTAAAGCAGGTGCTCCAACACTGAGCCATAGCCCTCTCCTGTATGTGTGAGCCAGGTCTAAGACACATTAAAGCAGGGAACTCCAACAGGTAATTCATGAGCTATGAGTAACTTCCTGGCTGTAGCCAGGTAGCAAAGATTATTTATTTATTTTTGGATTTATATCCCGCCCTCCCCAAAGGCTCAGGGCGGCTTACAAAGAGGCATAAATGCCAAGGTTAAAACAATAAAAACAGTATAAAACAATACAGTATAATACGGTACACTAAAATATCGGTGCTCCAAAGGTCACTTAAATCGTGAATTACAAGATGGGGTTCTGGAGTTATTTATACCAGAACAGCAATATACGTCCCAGCAGCACTGTCATCCACCAGGAATGTCTCGCACCCCCCGATGATAACCGCTCAAGCGGTGGTAAAAGTGCGGTGATGGAGGAAGCGGTGATGGAATAGTGGTGGCAGCGGCTCCTACTCAAAAGCCTGGCGCAAGAGCTCCGTTTTACAGGTGGACCTGCACAAGGTCCCGCAGGGCCCGGATCTCTTCTGGGAGCTCGTTTCACCAGGTAGGAGCCGCCACCGAAAACACCCTGGCCCTGGTAACAGCAAATTTCATGTTCCTGGGGCCTTGAATTTTCAGGAGTTTTTGCCCTTGGGGGAACACGCAGGGAAAGGCCGGACCCTGGCCATATAGGGCTTTAAAGGTAAGATCATGAAAATATATACTCTAGGATATTTTAAAGCTACTATTTCATAGGATTTTTCTCTGTGCTGCTTAATGGATAGCTTGATTTCTCAATCTCATCCCAATCCATGTTCTGTTTTTAAAACAGAAGAAAACTTGGTAGAATGTTGTTACTTTGCAGTTATTGGAACCATAGGAAGTAATATATTTTCCCCTTCAAAAGACTTTGTCCTTCTGCCTTTGTATTATAATTTCAAACTCATGGTAGCTAGGTACTATGAACCATATATTAATAATTAATGTATTATGGTTACTAGGCCATTAAGGGTTTTGTAGGTGATAACCAGAACCTTGAATTGAACTCAGTAACAGATAGGTAACCAATGGAGTGTTTGCAGAATGGGTGTAACATGCGCATGACAGTAACTGGGCTGCAGCATAATGCTCCAAGTGGAGTTTCCAAGTTGTCTTTAAGGGTGGATTTATGTAGGACCACCTCTCCTGTGCTGTTCTACTACACAGCTTTGCTCATCCAAGCAAAGCATTCTAAAGACACCACGCTGCAGATGGGTAAGATTGACAGCTGCCTGTTTACATGCATTTTCTTTAGCGGCTCCCACCTTGTGGAACAGCATGCCTGAGGAGATCAGGAAGGGTCCCACACTTCTGTCATTCCGCCAAATGTTCAGGCGCGCGCCCTTGCTGCGCAGTTCCCGGAAACTAGTACCTCGGAGGTACTAGTTTTTCACTGCGCTTCTTCCGACGGTCGCCACGGATCAGCCACGGGAGCTCTACGCTCCCCAGATGTTGCGGTGAGATCGCGCTCGGAAACTTCGCTACTCTTCCATCCCTCTTGCGTGCCTAATGCTCCGTGTGACCACGGCCAATGAAGACATTTTCCACCCAGTCACTTTTTTTTTTTTTCTAAAGCCATCACTTCCTCCCCTAGGTAGAACTGCATGCCAAAACACTGGGTTCCAAACCAGAGGTGGAGATCTCCCACATGCAGAGGAGAACTGGTAGTTTTTTTGGGGGGGAAGGCTTAATGTTCAGTACACCAGTTCTCTCCTGCAAATACCAATGGAAGTAAGTATGGGAGGAGGGGTGCTCTGGGAGGTATTTACCTGTTAGAATCCATAGGCAAAGAAAGGGGTTAAATATCCTTCCTCTGCCTACCAGTTTTCTGCTCAGATTCCCCCTCCCCCTCTCATTACCTGAGCAAATACAAGTTAGAGAATAACATTTTGCAGAGATAATATTTATCTTTAGTCTGCTTCTACCTGTGCTCCTAGGTGTAATTTTGATCAGAAGTAGATGAAAGGCGTATTTTGCAACAGGCCTAATCTGGTTCCCTTCTTCCTGGGAGTCCTGGGAATTAGTTTTGCAAAAGGGGATAAAGAGAATTCTCAATACCTCCCCCAAACTACAATACCCAACATTAGGTGAGGGAAGTGGTATAATTAAAGTAGTGCACAACTAATGTATTCTTTGTAGTATAGCTATCCCCATGAAGAGTCTTTGCAGTTATTGGAACCATAGGAAGTAATATATTTTCCCCTTCAAAAGACTTTGTCCTTCTGCCTTTGTATTATAATTTCAAACTCATGGTAGCTAGGTACTATGAACCATATATTAATAATTAATGTATTATGGTTACTAGGCCATTAAGGGTTTTGTAGGTGATAACCAGAACCTTGAATTGAACTCAGTAACAGATAGGTAACCAATGGAGTTTCTGCAGAATGGGTGTAACATGCGCATGACAGTAACTGGGCTGCAGCATAATGCTCCAAGTGGAGTTTCCAAGTTGTCTTTAAGGGTGGATTTATGTAGGACCACCTCTCCTGTGCTGTTCTACTACACAGCTTTGCTCATCCAAGCAAAGCATTCTAAAGACACCACGCTGCAGATGGGTAAGATTGACAGCTGCCTGTTTACATGCATTTTCTTTAGCGGCTCCCACCTTGTGGAACAGCATGCCTGAGGAGATCAGGAAGGGTCCCACACTTCTGTCATTCCGCCAAATGTGCTAAACAGTAATGTTAAAGAGGGCATTTTTGAAAAGAGACCAGAACTGTAGTAGAATGGAACAGTCCAGGAGGACACCTTTATAATGGAACAGGGTTGTGGTCCACTGCAATGTTCATTATAGTTATATCACTTGCTTTTACAGCATTGTCTTATACTTTGTAGTCTACTTTTTGTATTGTTTATAGTGTGCCTTGGATAGTTTGTTGTTCATATTGTTCCCTAATTCTATAACCCTAGTATTATTGTGTTGTTCATGGGTTGTTGTATGCTGACTGATTGCACTGCACTATTTCCTGTAATCTCCAGTTTATAAAAAGCTTCCCTGCCTGGTCACATGGCGACAATTCTTATTAGTCACATGACCAGACAAGTCTCTATTTGCAAGCCTGATTTAGAAACATGTTACTTTCAGGAGGTAATAAAATATTTTGGGCCATATTTTTAAAGCAAGAGATTATAAAGTCACTCTCCAGTCTTCATATACAGCTATTGTATATTATTCTTTTTCATTCTGCATTAAAGGATATATTATCTGTACTGCACACTTAAATCTGGTCAAGCTGCACTTTATTTCTGCCCTTCAAGCAAACTGAGCAGGCAATGACAAGTTTCCTACAAATAATCATACTGCCAGGTCCTGACCTTAGAGATATAAACAGCCTGAAGTTCCATAATAACGTGAAAGCCAGACTTTGCCATGATTTTCTGTGGGCATAGGACAGCATCACTCACTTGGTACTTCTGCGCTGAAAGCCATGTGTAGTTTGCATTAAAAACCAGAGTGGAAAACCAGTTCGATTTTTTACTAGAAGTACGAATAAGGACTGCATTGGGATTGCGCCCCCTACGACCTGCCCTTTCAATGCTCTTTAGAAGGACAGCAATATTATGCACATATTTGTGTGTATGTAAAGTGCTGTCAAATCACAGTCAATTTATGGCAACCCTAGCAAAGGGGCTTTCAAGGCAAGTGAGAAGCAAAGGTGGTTCATCATTGCCTTCTTCTGCAGAATCTTCCTTGGTGGCTGTCCTTCTAAGTACCGACTCTTCTTAGCTTCCAAGATCTCACAAGATCAGGCTATACCATGCTGCCTTCCCTTTCCCTGCATATATGTATATATATAAAATATTAATGCCCCTCCTTGTCTAGGCATATTCTCACTGGCTAACAAAACAGGATAACCTACAGAACATAGACATTGTAAGTGTCCAAAAAGTTATAAAACAAAAGTCCAGTGGCACAGTAAAGACTAACAACATTTATTTCAATATGAGCTTTCACGACTCCCAGCTCCCTTCTTCAGAACAATATGTGAAGTGAAAATGGCACTGGGAATTCTTGTGGGGAGGTTTTAGGGTGGGGAGCCAAGGCTTGGGACTTTTCTATATGGTTTTCCCCTGTCATTTCTAGCCCCGTAGTTCTTTGGTTTAGCTCCTGATTTCTGCATGCAGTTTTGTGCCATTAGTCTTTGCTTCTTTTTCTTTTGTCTCCACCCCCCCTGTTTTTTCCTGATTCTTTAGAGACCTCTTTTTTCCTGATCTTTTTCTGGAAGTCGATCTTGAGTTACCCTTTTACTTGGGCCTAATATTTCTGTTGGTTTTCTTTGCCACGCCCACTCCCATCCATCTCCAGCCTACTGGCCATCCATGGATTGAGGCCCCCCAAAAGTGGAGGGGGGGAACCCTGCCCCCATCAGGGTGATGGCAACCCTATACTGCCCAGTTGGGAACCACTGGGCTACAGACTTACTTTATTTTTAAATGAAAGCAGGGAATTAAAAGAATCTGCTAAACCTATCAGTACAAGAGTATATCAATATATCAACACTTTAGTGCCTTTTTAAAAAATGTAGCCTACCTGCACTGTGCATGTATGTGTATATAATTAAAAGTTACAACCAGGTTTTAAATATATTACAAAGGAGTAATTCCTATTAATTTCAATGTTTTTTCCTCATATACTATATAGAAAGATTGGGGGAGTAAAGTAGTAAACAAAAGTATATTTCTTTAATCCTTAATGGTCCATGCTAAATTGTCTTTACCATGAGGGAAGAAAAACAAGGCAATGGTGTTTTTTTGGTTATCTTGCCATGCAGCCCCTTAAATGATAATGTAAAGTCTTCTTTTCTAATTTAGCGTAATTTCTACAAAGTGTCACAGTCCAGTGAACCACTGAAAGTGAACCAGTTCACTGAACTGAACTGGAATGAACAGATGGAATTCCACCCTCAGTATGCTTGAGAGACTCTATGAACAATGCAAAGTCTTTTAAACCTCTCCTCTGAGCTTGCTACTTAGAACAAATACATAGTTTACTCTGAAGTTGTAAAGCTGGTAGCAAATCCTGTGATGTAATGTAGGCAGGCAGCTCTTGCTTTGAAACAACAACAACAAAACTCATATATTTTAGTTAGTTTTATTACTCTCATTACACCATGTTTCCCCCATATGTTAGAAAGCTGAAAGATGGACAACAGGATTATAGATTCTCACAGTTTAACTAATGCATAGACTGGTTTTTCTGGAGGCCTCTACTCAAAAATAATACACGATGTATCTGAGAGCAGATTTCTGCTCCTGAAGCTATGAAATCCAAACAAAAATCTGGCTTAGGCACTGTGGCTACCTTGCACTCACTTCTTTAAATACTTTTTCTTCATACTGCATAATTCTGTTCAGATATGCATGGTAGGAGAAACTAAGACATACTTTCTGTCATGTCAAGATTTGATGAGTGCTCCCCCCCCTCCACCGGAGGTCCCGCCTTCCCTGAGGGCCCTGCTCAAAGGGGAGGGCAAGATGGCTGTGGCTGGCAGCCCTGGGAAGCATGGTGGCCACATCTCAGCTTTCCCCCGAGGGTGTAGTACCTGGCCGTGGGTTGGGGACTGGGAAAATGGAGTCCCTGGGTGTTTTGAATCTTTTTGGGGGTGCAAAGAGGCTTTTGTGATTGTGTTTTGTGACTGGGGAATGCTTTGAACCGGCGGGCTTTTTTGCTGTGAATGTGTGAAAATGGTACAATGCTTGTGCTAACATTGTATGAGGTCATTGTCTTAGATTTGTGCCCTTGCTTAGTGCAGACTGTGCCTGGAGCTCCTGGGGAGCTCCTGGGAGCCCCCACCCCCTTGCATGCCCCCCACCTTCCTCTGTAAGCCCCAGGCAGATCCAGGAGTCCCCCCTTGCAAGCCTCACAGAGAGCAAAAGGAAAAAAGGGTGTTTTTAAAAAGTTCTACTCTTTACAGACATGCCCAACTGCCCTCTGTAAACCCCAAAGCCCAACATTAGTGCAGTTTTAGTGTAGACTCCCCTCCTCTCCAGGACCCCCTGTGGAGCCCCAGCCCCACTGAGACAGAGCCAGGGGACCTCCACCCCACACCTCTGTAAGCCCCAGAGCCAGGCACCTGGGGACTGGCAAGCATAAGGGGAGGGGACTGCAGTTTTTAAAAACATCTGCATTTTTGTGCTGTTCTTCCAGGAGCTGATAAGGAGCCAGGCAGAGAGGCAGAGCCCTAGCCCCCACACACACACACAGGAAAAAAGCTGAAACAGAGATCCCCAAAACTTTAACAGAGTCCTCCCTCTTTCTGCAAACGTTCCCCCCCCCCCACAGAGGAAAAATCTTTAGGAAATTTTATAGACAAGCCTTATAGGCAAGTGTTTAAAAGTTAGCTCCAAGCAAGCAGTCTTGTGGGGTGGAGGTCCCCTGGCTCTGTCTCAGTGGGGCTGGGGCTCCACAGGGTGTCCTGGAGAGGAGGGGAGTCTACATTAAAACTGCACTAATGTTAGGCTTCATGGAAATTTGGATCATGACTGCAAGGCTGTAATTTCCAGAGGGTTTCATGATTCCATGGACACAATCAAAGCTAACCACCTTTTACTATAATGCCCTGCTAAGGAGCACTGGAGCTCCAACCTGCCATATAAATTGGTTATGCAGTACTTCTAAAAATAAACAACTTGGTTCAGCAAACAGCTGGCAGGAGTGAAAACCTGTAACCAGCCTCAAGGCTTCTGCAAAGGATGGTGACATGGCTTCATGTAACACATCTCCAGCCTTCCATAAATAACTGTATGTACATCCCACTCATCCCAGTATAATGCTATATCTATTCAGTTATCACCACACATCTCCCCCAGGAGATTTTTTTTTGTTAGTTTGTTTTGGTTGGTTGGTTCTGCAAAGCAGCATGAACCTTTCCAGAAGGTTGTAAAACTCTAAAGGAGCTTTCTCCCATTTTCTGTATCAATTTCTCCACTTGGACAATACATAGCATTTTGTTCAGAGTGGTCACAAAGAGCTTGACAGCCATATGTAACGTATGATAGACCAATTATGCTGAGTTGGTTGCAGAGGTTAAGAAACAGAATGTATTTCCAGTTACTTCCAAAAGTTCTGTTCATAAGATACAGGAAAAATTGAGAATCTCACATTTGTATCTTCATCCAATTGTGTATGTTACACTTTGGAAGAATTAGAACACAACAATTTGCTTAGCACGCTTGTGTGATGTATTAAATAATCCACTTTCAATACACCTTCAAACTGGATTTTACTATGTGAACTGGCAAAATCCAGTTTGAAAGTGCATTTAAAGTGGAATGAAAGTAGTTTATTTAGTGTGTGTGATCGCAGCCTGAGTAGCATGGTGTAAATGGTCTGTTTTATACGAGGAGTGTTCAGATGGTTTTCTGCCATCTGCAACTGCAGTCATGAGTGGTATCTTCTAGCCAATGGAAGCATCTGGTGAGTTTGACAATCATATAGATTGACACTTAGCTGTTTTCTATCTTGCATGGTGAAAAGTTCTGTGAAATGATATATCTTACATCCTGCATCAACAAAGGTAGGTCTAATACAAATATCACTGCATATATTTTGTATTATGTATATATGAAGTAGTTATGCTCAAACTATATGTGATCTGCCCCACTCAATAAAAGGGGGAATTTGAACTCATATTTAATTCTCTAAAGGGGCATATAGTTAAGAAGTGTAGAATTTCCCCTTCTCACATTCCATTAGCTCCTCTTTTCTATACTTGCTTGTCTATTTATTTGAACTACTTCTAGACCACATCTTGAGCAAAATTCCCAAGACAGTTGACAAGATAGATAAAACAAATACAAAATAATACAGAAGATCAAATACCAAAAGCATCAACTACAAGAAGATTTAAAACCCAGCAAAATTTATAGCCAACAATAATGAACCATATGATACTAATGATTGCCAAGTGGCTAAGAGTAGGTGCCAGGCGAATTGATGCAGGAAAGGCATTCCATAGTGTTACCACAAATTGGTATACATGTATCAGGGCCGTAATGTGAAAATGCATCCACCTGCTTGCATGGAAAAAATGCATTTTTTTTTGGGGGGGGAGCCTGTTTACTTGGGATCTTAGCCTATGTATACCAAGGTCAAAATTCAGATCAACACTCAGAAAAACAAGGGGGGAAAGATTTTTAAAAGGGGAGGGGTATTTTATAAACAGAAAAAGGGATCTAATTAATATATACTATACAGAAAAGTGATGAAAATTACAGAATGGAAAAAGCACACACACACACACACACACACACACAATCCTTTCCCTAATAAACCTGCCTACCTAAAAGGAGAATAAACCTACAAAAGAGAAGGAGACATCTGACCCTGTCTTGAAGACAAGTGAGGGAACAGGGGTTGTCCTCAGCAGCAAAGAAGCTGCTTCAGGAGCTGAAAGAAGAAGAAGAGGAGGAGGAAATTGGATTTATACCCCGCCCTTCACTCAGAGTCTCAGAGCAACTTATAATCACTTTCCCTTCCTCTCCCCACAACAGACAACCTGTGAGGTAGGTGGGACTGGGAGAGCTCTGAGAGAACTGTTCTTGAGAGAATAGCTCTGCGAGAACTGTGACTGGCCCAAGGTCACCTAGCTGGCTTCTTGTGGAGGAGTGGGGAATCAAACCCAGTTCTCCAGATAGGAGTCCACCG
This sequence comes from Gekko japonicus, assembly GCF_001447785.1. NCBI lineage: Eukaryota > Metazoa > Chordata > Lepidosauria > Squamata > Gekkonidae > Gekko > Gekko japonicus. The sequence continues at coordinate 78,223 of NW_015175994.1, forward strand.
CTCTTAACCATTACACCAAACTGACCAGGCAGGGGAGGGAAGTGCAGCAGCAGTTCCATGAAGCACAGAGTTGAGATCAGAAAGATGAGGGGCCAACCGTAAGGTTGGGGCACAGGATAAGTTAAAAACCAGCTATAAAGGCGGGACCAAAGGGGAAACTTTTTATACGTTTTTTTCCCCCCTGGAATGAGGAGAGGAAGGGTGCTGGCACTGAAATATAATAAAATGCAAACATCCTATCTATATGGTGGTGGGAAGTTTTCCCTTTCTTGCACAGAAAGTGTAAAAAAAGTTCTGTTCAGGTTGGAAGTTAGATATATGGTCAGGCACATGCCATGATTGAGGAAGAGCTGGAACTTTTCTGTTCAGTCATTTAGATAGCTAGAAATTGCTGGGAGCAGTCTGTTGCTTATTGTTTTGGAAGTCTAGGTTGTTAGTTGACATCAAATTATCTAGGAGGGGGCTCTGAGCTCCTTGGGGAAAATGATCCTTGACTGAATCCCTCTTAGAGAGGGTGTATGCATAATTGATAGAGGATCTGCCCTGTAAACCCTGGCATGACTCAATGCCTATTGGTATAAGTTCATTTCATGCTCATTCCATAATTTATAGACTAACATATAGGTGTATATGTGTACAGAAAAGGGGGAACAAGCCATGACAAAAATGGGGGTCCCCAGAGGTGAGGGGCTCATGGGCATCAATTGGTGTGATACATTTTCTTTCAGGTGGGGAGGTCACTACCTATATTGCAGCCCAGCTGAGGAAAAAGTGGTGCCAGGGACAGAACAATTGAAGAAAGAAATGGAAAGACTCATCCCAGCTGCACAAGAGCAAGCACTGGAAACAAATAGTATGAAAACCAAGATTCAGAAGACCAGTGAAAACAGCAAATGTTGACTTTGCATGACCAAGGATGTAACAGTCAGCCACATGGTCGGTCCCTGCAGTAATATTGCTCAAACTGACTATAAAGAACATCACAATACAGTTGCAGCTATGTTGCACTGCAGTCGTTGCAAGAAGTATGGCTTACCATCAGCCAGAAATTCATGGGAGCACAAACCAGACAAAATCATGGAGAATGATGAAACAAAGATTATTTGGGACTTCCTATTGCAAACAGGAAGCATAACACCCCTGATATCACAACTATAGAAAAAATGAGAATTAGGATTTGGATCATTGACACTGCAATCCCAGGAGACAGCAGACTAGAAAAGAAAGAACAGGAGAAGACCACAAAATACCATCACCTATGAAAAAAGAGAGCGCCTCTGGGAGAAGAAAGTTACCATTGTGCTAGTTGACATTGGAGCCCTTGGAGCAGTGCCTAGAAATCTCAAGAAACACCTGGACATTTTGGGCATTGAACAAATAACACCAGCTCAACTCCAGAAGACAGTATTTTGGGGCATAGCAAGAATCCCTCAAAAATACCTCTGCAATTACCAAGAACTTGGCTAGATCTCAAATTGCAGAACACTGTCTACCAGTCAGATTTCTGATGGTGTCGTCGTCGTCGTCGTCGTCGGTGTCTTCTTCTTCTTCTTCTTCTTCTTCTTCCTTCTTCTTCTTCTTCCTTCTTTCTTCTTTCTTCTTCTTTCTTCTTCTTTCTTCTTCTTTCTTCTTCTTTCTTCTTCTTTCTTCTTCTTTCTTCTTCTTTCTTCTTCTTTCTTCTTCTTTCTTCTTCTTTCTTCTTCTTTCTTCTTCTTTCTTCTTCTTTCTTCTTCTTTCTTCTTCTTTCTTCTTCTTTCTTCTTCTTTCTTCTTCTTTCTTCTTCTTTCTTCTTCTTTCTTCTTCTTTCTTCTTCTTTCTTCTTCTTTCTTCTTCTTTCTTCTTCTTTCTTCTTCTTTCTTCTTCTTCTGCCATTATGAATTTATCCAGCCAACTGTATTGGCCATTCCTTAAGTTACATAGATCTGTAAAAGGACCTTTTGTGATCTGAATTATTTTTTATTAAACATCATCTTTCTTTAGAGTAATCTATAATCTTTCCTGGTCAGTGCAGCATGCGTGTTTGATGTAAAGCAAGTCTACCCTTTCAGCAAGGTATTTCCAAAGAGCTTGTTAGATTTGTATTCAAAAAACACATCTAAAGGACTACCATGTATAAATGATTGTATTTAGTTGAGAAGGAAGAGTTTTGACTCTAGGTAATTAAGCAAAGTTGCAAAGTTGCTTGTGGTACCTCTGTCATTTAAATCCAGTGGGAAAGAATGCATCTTTGTTGTCTCCCCACCATTAAATGGGATTAAAATTGAAAGGATTTTATTGCTCCATAAATAAGAGAGACCTGAGGCCTCTTCCAGTGTAACATTTGGTGTTCATGGGATGATCCTTCAAGCACATACACACAGAAACATTACATCAGGATTAATTGTCCGTGTAATTTTCTGGAGATGAAGCTGTGTTCAGGGCCTGATAGAAATCTGGGTATATAATGTCAGAATCAGCCCTTATTTATCAAACTGAGATTTATGATTTAGATCTTAGAAACATTTAGGAGTTGAATGCAAGTTATGAGGTCAGCTCTTCTAACTAATGGAATATCAAGCATTTGTGAATTGTGAGAAAAATCTAGAGCCAGGTTTCACTGCCAAGATGTAAATCTTGCCATGAGCTGCTTAGAGAAGCAGGCTGGGAGGAAGGCTGTGGAAATATGTATATGTACACGTACAACAGGACAGAATTTCCTTCCTAATATTCAGCAGAGCATTACAAGCCTGCCAACTAGACAACACATTCCTGAGGGGGTATGATCTACTGGTTAGTCAAGCATGCTTCACTTTTCCTCTTCCGGCTAGTGTGTATGCTGAACTTGGCAGCAAGTACACACCTTCCTCCTGAAGCAGCAACAAAGTCTTTTCCACCTCACACCCTTTCTGTCCACCACAAGACACTCTGTCTTGCCTTCCTCTGTGGAAGAAGGATTAGTGGGCACTCACACTCTTTTTCTTTCTTTTGATGGCCAAGATCTAACAGACAAAGCAGCACAGAATCTTCCCCCAACTTTGGCCTCAGGCATTCTTTTGGGATTGGATATCAAAAGGGTTTCTTTCTTTCTTTTTTAAAATTAAGTTTGTAGTCCATCCACAATCAGCTTGTAAGTAACATTTAATGTGTTTGAACTAGAAGTGAACATCAGGGATAGGTTAGAGGTATCCTTATACTAATAGCCAAGTTGCCCCCTCCGTGCGGATACTTAAATCAGCACGGAGGGGGCAGCTGGGGGGCCGGGGGAGGTTTGTGCACACGTGGGCCAATCCCCACGTGTGCACAAAAATAAAAAAAGTTAAAAAAAATTCGGGGGGATGTTTAAATCCCCCCGAAAGTGCAAGAGCGTCTCCTGCGCGTGCGCAGGAGACGCTCTGCTAACGC
>NW_015175994.1:82579-94850 GCF_001447785.1 Gekko japonicus
CAATAGATTATCGATTGTTGGAAGCTTTGCTACTGGGGTTCCCCCCCACTTGGCTAGGAGCTGGTGGGCGGGGGGAAGACTGGGGGGGCGGTGAGCCGGGGGTGGTGGAGGAGACGGAGGAACCGGCGGGATGGGGGGGGAAGCTTACCTGCTCCTTCCTCCTCCGCTTGCTCTGTGTGGAGCTCCCCCGCTCCTCCCCCCACGATTTTCGCAGGTCCCCTTTCTTGTACTGTTCTAAGATCGTGTCACTAGACACCATTGTGGGAGCAAAAGGCTTTTTATTCTGTTCTTTTAACCAGATTTGTTTCAAAACTGAGTTGATCAAATGTATGACCCCTCCCTCCAGTGTATCCGTTAGGGGGACCCCTAAGATCATTAAGGGTTTCCCCTCAAGTTGAATATCATAGGCTTCCCCCTAGCCCTTGTTCCACCTGGGTCATCAGGGATAATAATATCTACAGCCAACACTATAGTGGATTCATGCCAAATAAATATTGATTTGAGATGATTCAGGAGATATAATTAACTTCCTGATTGGGATGTATCTGATCTAAAATTTAAGAAGGAATTGTTTTCTGGGGAGAATTTCAAGTGACTGGGGGGGTTCCTTTTGCGTTATCCTGTAGTTTTTGGCTTTACTCATTTTCTGGAGTAATCTGAGTGATCTGGTTTCCAGCCATTGTGCTATTTATCCTTGTTTCTTGCTTTTTGCTATTTTGATAGGATTATATGGTTTATACTGCAGGGAGTTTACATGTGGAGGATACTGCAAAAATTGTAGAAGGATACACAACAATTTTCTGTCCTGTCCACCAGGGCTATTTTTGGGCAGGAACGCACAGGAACGTAGTTCCGGCTGGTTTCAGAGTTGGCTGGCCACGCCCACTACATCCAGAACCTCTGCATGCGTAGCTACAGAGAGAAGGGGTTGCCAGGGCAAGCCAAGCTGTCTTCCCTTCCCTTCAAGGATGGGCTTGCCCGGTCTCACTGCAGCTGCTGTCGGGTGTGGCCTAATATGCTAATGAATTTCTGCTGTTGGGTGTGGCCTATTATGCTAATGAGTTCCTGCTGGGCTTTTTCTACAAAAAAAGCCCTGCTTGTCCACAAATGAATCTGCTAATTACCATAGCAATACCTTTAATGTTTATTTTTGCTGAAGAGTTTCAGGTAAATATGGTGAGAAAATATGACACCAGCATTCCACTAGCAGTAAAGTTTGAGTTCTTAACAAAGTGCCTCTAAACAAAGCTCATCAAATTTGGGCATTTTCTTTGGAACCTACAATGCTCACTAGATGGTAACAAATTATCCTTCATAAGTCCTACTTTGAGGGAGAACATATACTTCTGACATAAGCACTGAAAGGGGAAGAAATGGTTCACCACTGAATGTCCTGGAGATACTGTTGTCACCGCTTTCAGGACCTGAACAAAGCCTTGTTGTCTCCAGGAGATGGTAACTATATTTTGAATGCATTCTTAACACTTTCTTACAAGTTCTTACACATCACATAAAAAACCCAAGAGTGACATATTCTGCTGTGGATAGTCTTTATGATAACTCAAAACATTTGTTCTTTTGAAAACATGCTGTTACTTAAATTGAACCTGGCCAATCATTCCATACCAGTAAATAGCTGACAGGTGTTTTTAGTCCGAGCTGAATGCCTGTCAGCCATTCAAGTCCTTGATCAGCAAGGACAGAAGGAGAACTGAGACAGAGAGGCTAACTCCCTAAACAGGGTTGCAACCAACTGCCATTTAGTCCCCCCCCCGAACTGTCTCCTGAGCAACTGTTTTTACAAAGGCAATATACAAATGTAGTAAATAAATATATAAACAGGTAAATTACAATAAGGTGCCATCTCCCAATGTCAAGCTATGTCACAGGGTGGTTGTGATGATAAATCAGATAAGAATTGTCAAGAACTTTATATACTGAAAAGTTGTATAGAACTTAATAAAAACTAATAGTTTGGTTGTGGATGTGTGACAGTAGCCAGTCAACTTTTTTGTTCCATCTCAGCCAATTCTCCTCCTTACTATAGCCCCCACCCCACATGGCTTTTGTCCATGCTGATCTCATGATCCTAAACATAGCCTTTTTGGTGTTCAAGAGGGACCTACTTCTTCCCTTTTTTACCAGTGGAAAACTGGTTGGATTCAACCTAATGTCTTTGCTCAGTCCTAAAACATTTCAATGACAAGACAGTATTCATTGATCAACCTCAGTGGGATCATTGGCTTGGATCCAGTGGTGTACATCTGGAAACATAAATGGACTTAGCACAGTTTCACTTGTGCAAGATTTTGTGCAAAATGCAGTGCTTTCCTCTCAAAGATTGGTTGCTCGGGATCTTGAGCAAGTGGAAACACAAATGGGGATACAATTTTGTTGTTCAGTCGCACAGTCGAGTCCGACTCTTTGCGACCCCATGGACCAGATCACGCCAGGCCTTCCTGTCTTCCGCAGTCCTCTGAAGTTGGCTCAATTTTATGTTCGTTGCATCTATGACACTGTCTAACCATCTCATCCTTTGCCGTCCCCGTCTTCTTTGACCTTCAATCTTTCCCAGCATCAGGGTCTTCTCCAGTGAGTGCTCCCTTCTCATTTGGTGGCCAAAGTATTTGAGCTTCAGTTTCATTATCTAGCCTCCAGGGAACAGTCAGGGTTGACTACTTTTAGGATTGACTGATTTGATCTTCTTGCAGTCCAAGGGACTCTCAAGAGTCTTCTCCAGCAGCATAGTTCAAAATAATCTATTCTTCGGTGCTCAGCCTTCCTTATAGTCCAACTCTCGCAGCCATACATGACTACTGGGAATATCATTGCTTTGACCATGCGGACTTTTGTTGGCAGGGAGATGTCTCTACTTTTTATCATGCTGTTTAGGTTCGCCATCGCTTTCCTCCCAAGGAGCGGGCGTCTTTTAATTTCATGGCTGCAGTCACAGTCTGCGGTGATCTGGGATCCCAGGAACGTGAAGTCTGTCACTACTTCCACGACTTCCCCTTCTATTTGCCAAGGAGTGATGGGGCCGGATGCCATGATCTTAGTTTTTTTGATGTTGAGCTTCAAGCCCACTTTTGTGCTCTCCTCTTTTACCCTGAGTAAGAGGCTCTTTAGGTCCTCTTCACTTTCTGCCATTAGAGTGGTATCGTCTGCATATCTGAGGTTGTTGATCTTTTTCCCAGCAATCTTAATTCCCGCTTGTGATTCATCCAGGCCAGCATTTCGCATGATGTACTCTGCATATATATTAAATAAGCAAGGTGACAATATATATCCTTGTTGTGCTCCTTTTCCTATGCGAAACCAATCAGTTGCTCCATATATGGTTCTACCTGTCGCTTCTTGACCCTTATACAGGTTTTTCAAGAGACATGTGAGGTGGTCTGGTACTCCCATCTCTTTAAGGACCTGCCATACTTTGTTGTGATGCACACAGTCAAAGGCTTTAGCATAGTCAATGAAGCAGAAGTAGATGTTTTTCTGGTACTCTCTTGCTTTCTCCATAATCCAGCGAATGTTGGCAATTTGATTTCTAGTTCCTCTACCTCTTCGAAACCCAGCTTGTACTTCTGGCAGTTCTCTATCCACGATGGATACAATAGGTATGACTTAGTGCAAAAAGATATTGTCGTCTTGTTCTTGTGTTTCTACTAGAGCAAGAGTTCTACACAAGCAAGAATTTTATTATTGTGAGTGGCTTGACAATTAGCACCTTAATTGGAAAAGGCAAACAAGGAGAGTGCTTTCAGTTTCTGCATTGTATCTGATGAAGCGGACTTTAATCCATAACGCTTAAACAGTAGTATTTAAGGTGCCATGAGAATCTTGATTATTTTGTTCTGTTTTCGTCACACATATCTATTTCATCTTTGCTCTTTCTCCATCTCTTCTCCCCCTTCTAACTGTGTTGTTTATATCACACACATATACTTAAGGAACTAGGCTTCAGTTTTTACAGAACTGTTCAGTGCATATTGTGCTGATATTCTCATAATGTTGCTCTTACTGATTTTATATCTGCCAAATCTCCCTTTCCTCTAGGGTATTTGTCCTTTTGAGTAAGGAAAATGTTTTGATACCTTTATTGAGCCTTTCTAGGACCACTCCAGTTTCTCTCTCTGTTATCATTCCAGCTTTTGATTAAAGCAGGAGCAAATAGAAATGTCAGACTCTCAATTTTTTAACTAATGCACACTTTCCCCATTACAGTCCACAAACAGTTGATTCCAATCAACTTTCTCCAACTCATTCTACTTGTAGTATTGTACTTTGATAACCATTCACACACAAATATTCTTGGAAGTGTTTCCAATCTGGTGATATTATGATAACATAGCCCTAAGGGTTTATTAGCGTCATGCTATTCATTTCACCTACTTTCATTTCCTTGGACCAAGTCCAGAATAGCCCCTGGTCTTGTTGATTGCTCTTCAAACAGCAGAAATAGCCCTATATTACATTTAGGAACATGCATCCAGTTTCTAATGACTCCACTGCTGCTTTACCCATCAGTGTCAGGGTAATTGAAATTCCACTATAGTCACTGCCTCTGTATCTCTTCACAGCTTACTTCTTATTTATGTAAGTATTTTTGATCTACCATTTTGTCCCTAGCTATTCCCTGGTCCATGCCAGTTTCTTCCTAATTGTTTTATGCCATTTTAAAGGGTGCTGGTCTCTTGCTTTCCTTTTATTGGCCTTTTAGCTAATCAAATTTAGGAGCAATGTTATGAACCTTGAGTTACTCAGTGCTTTCCCCTTGTTAGTTTCACAGTAGAAGTACATTTTAGAATACTGTTTAACTAAGCAAGGCATAGCAATCAGTACCAATAGGACGCTGGGAATAGGGGTCAAATGAGGAGGAGCTTCCCCCCTTCCCCAATAAGTTGAGAGCAAGCCTACTTTTGAGTTTTACATATTAAACTTGCTTGCTTCACGACGCATTACTGGATAGATCATGCACATTGAGCTTCAGCTCCCATTTCACTTGCCCGTGCTCTTTTTCTCTGAATTTCCCATTTCACTTGTCTGCATTTTCTCTCTCTGAATTTAGGAGAGCAATTAGTTTGTAAAGGCCACAAGTCCTAACTCATAAATTCCTGTGGAAAACCATCCCCATTCTGAGATATAAGGAGCTCGCTTGTTCCACTGGCCATTTACAGGGTGGAATACCCGTTATATTCTTTATCCCTAATTCATTATGCCTCGATTCCCATCAGCAAATTGAGTGATAGAGTTTAATTACTTCAGCAGCATGAACAAAATATACTAACCCACCAGTTTGTTGTGGAGGCTCTGGTGGACATGCAGGCCTCCCTCACCTGCTAAGGCCCTCCCACTCACTTCAGTGGAGGGGACAACTTCATTTGCTCAAAGAACCTGTCTTGCAGACAGGGGAGTTGTAGGGAGCAGCTTACACAGGACTTTCCGAATTTCATTACATTTTTTCTTCATGGGTCAAAGAAAGTGTCAGGCTTTTATTGCCATGTTATACTTCCCCCGATATGGTCAGAGCAGTACCACCCATTGAAGTGAATGGGAACAGTGTGTGGATAGTATCTTGGTACTGGGTTGTAGTTTAGGTTATTTGATCAAGCACAAAAACATAGAGTGAAACTTCAAGACAGTTTTCTCCACCCTACATATTTTATGTGCAAAATATAATGGTTTTAAGCAAACACCTCCTACTAGTTCTCTTTAAATTCCATGTACTCTACTTGCTAAGCAGCGTTCACTGCTCTGGGCAGTATTATGGGGGGTCATGTTTTAATGCATGTTAGCTGTTTTTGAACAACCTTTAGCAAGGTAAGTTGGCCTTTTGAACTTGAAAAGCCCTTCTTGAACAAGATTTGGAATTCCAGTTTGCTACAGAATCCCTGAGCTTAAAATGCTGGAATGTTTCATTCCTTCATGATTCCAACAGACAAAAATCAAGATCTGAACAGTAATTCTCACATGTTTCCATTCTTTTAAACCACCAAAACTTCATTTCTATCTAGCTAGGGGCTGCTTTCCTATTGAGTCCCATATCAAAAACATAGTCCCTGATACTAAGTTTTGATCTGCTAGTTGATAACTGTCTTCTTAGAACCAATGTTCACTATTGTTTGGTCTTGGCATTTCAGAACTCTTCATTATTTTGTTGACTGTGCTGTGGATATCACTGTGAATCCTTCCTGTTCTCTTGGCATATGGAAAGGTCTCCATAGGACCAGAAGTGGGAACATATTTATTGGTTTTCTCCATAGCGCCCTCTCCTACTGTATGGAATACAGCATTGTGTGTGCGTGCACAAATTAAGTGCCATCAAGTCACATATGACTTATGGTAACTCTATAAATTAATTACCTCCAAACCATCCTACCGAGAATAGCTTTGCTCAGTTCTTGCAAACTGACAGCATTACCTGTTGCCAATTCTATCAGTTGGGAAGCAGGAGAGGAGGAAAACCATAGTGATTATCTAGCAACTGTAGATCAAACTGTTTGATTCAGTTAGCCTGGAATCTCTCTATCTTTGTACCTATTGTAAAAGCCAGTGTGGTATAGTAGCTGGACAATAATTGGGGAGATCTCAGTTCAAATCCCTCTTCAGCTATGAAACTCACTGGTAACCTTGGGCCAGTCACCCTCTCTCAGGATAGCCTACCTCACAGGGTTGCTGTGGGGATAAAATAGGAGGGAAGAACGGGTCTCACAAAAGCTGAGACATGAATGCTATATTTAAAGTTAAGAGGACAGGTGGAGACATAGAGTCAGAAGAATAGTCCAAAAGTGGGGGGGGGGCACAAGGAGGGAGGCTACTGTGGCAAAGACTCAGATTTTTTATAGGGCAAAATACCCAGGATGGCACCCTTTATAATTTCTCCCACCACTGGAACAAGAAAATTCAAATGTTTTAAAATATTACATACCCTGGTCATGTTTCTAGTCCCTGATATTTTTAGTATTTATTTTCAAGTGATGTACTCTGATAGTTTACACACAACTGTGCAATTTATTACTTTAGCATACATTTCACAATAATTTCTCTCTTTTTTAAAAAAAGCTAGTGGAAGCTGAGCCTGTGAGCTGAGTTTTCAGGGCATTGTTGAACCAGCCACTTCTATTTCTAAACCTTCAAAAGATTTACCACCACTTTCACTATGATTTTAGATCAGTTTTTAAAATCTGGAATATAGTTTGCCATGTGTTGTGTTGTATCATAGTCCCAATATTTAAACCATCAGATTAGGATGCAAGAACCAAATTTTGAGGATTTTGCTAGTTTTGGCAGAAAGCACATTTTTTGTGGACCTTGTCATTGTTGCTTAATGGGGGTTATACAGATCTGTTCTTCAGAAATGATGTGATGGTAGGAAGCTAGGCTAAGGTCTTTTACCTTTCTTGGGAACTGCAGGTCTGTGATGTGGACCCAATGCTTGGGCTCACTGATTTCTCCCCTGAGACATTAGCTCCCCTAAAGGCTTCAAATGTGCTCCTGGTTTGTCAAATATGTGGAGCTGGTAATGAGGTCAGGAACAACCAGATCAGGCAAATGTGTGTTCAGGAAGCATCTTTGTATCACAGTGGAGAAAAAAATTACTAGGGCTTTAAATTTCCCATATGTTTTCTTGTTTACACTGATATTGTACATAAACTTGCATTTAGGAATTGCCCATTCTGTGATACAGTCTAGTGTTTATTTCAGTGTCTGTCTGTGGCCCAGGGTTAAAACTATTGGAGGTCCAGATGACATCTGGCTTCTCAGCTCTAACAGAATATTGGCTACAATGTTTATCAGTGCATTATTCATCAAAACTGATGATGCAAAGTACAACATGCTGTCTGTAGCTCAGCGTACGAGTGGAAAGAAGTTGGCAGAAATGCCCAGTGTTCTGTGAGCAGCATGTAATCAATAGTCTGGGTGCTTGTTCACTTTATGTTGATGACTATTCCCTCTGGTACGCCTTTGTATATTTTTGGGATCACTGTCTCACCAGCTGTGCTGCTTTTTTCACTCTCTTCTTGATACCATCCAAGATAGACAGAACAGAAGGGACAGCCTTTTGTGTAGGGGGTGTCAGATCAGCTAAAGCTAGTGACACAAAGCAAGACAATGAGAATGAAAAAGGAAAGGCTACAGCTCAGAATTTCCTAGGATGCTGGTCTTTTCTTTCTTTCCGGCAAAGACAGTAAATATGATGATGATGATGATGATGATGATGATGATGATGATGAACTAATCTTACATAGTTTAGAAGTTGTTCCTATTGACTGGAATAGAATTTTTTTTCTGTTGAATTTGCACATATCTAAGTGTGCTTGCACATGAAAGCTTATTGCCCCCCCAGTCAGAATAACGAGACGGACAACAGTTTGGATCAAACAAGGGCCACTTTATTAACTACATAACAATTTATTAACTAATCAAAATGACAAGGGAGCATTTCTACGTAGCGGAACAGACAAGGCAGGTGTCAGGATGACCAGCCTCCTTGTCTAATATGTGGGCAAGCCACCAACCCCGGTCTTGAGCCATTAATCTGACTTGCAACCAGCAGCCCAGCCACTGGTAGCCTCCCAGGAGCACCTACCCCTGAAACCATAAAGCTTGCAGAGAGGAGCTTACCCAAGAGGTTCCCATAGGGAGTCATCATTCACCGCCCAGGGCCTTAATAACCTGCAGGCCGTTCCTGAAGACCCCCCAGTTCCCAAAACAAGGGACGGCTTAAGGTGCTCACCGTTTTTCCACTTCCTTATCCCTGCACTATTCTGCCACTCAAACAGCCAAGCCTCTGCTTTGGCTGACGCGGCCACCTAACAACCTAAGGCGGCCCTGATCGCTTGCCAAATGTCCTCCAAAAATAACTTGTTGCCCTTGTTTGACAAGTGAATACCATCTTCCCTATAGAGGTCATGCTTTCCGACCACTATTTCAGGGTGTGGTAAATAGTGACCCAGACCACCCTCCATAACCTTCTGGATCTGTCGGTTGACCTTGCGACGAGCCCGGTCGATGCATCTGGGGTCCCCCAAGTTGCACCATACATGCCGTGGCAAAACTGCGGACCAAATTACTTGCACCCTGGGCCATCTTGCCCGTACCAGTTTCAGGTCTTCTGTGGCCTGGATAACCAGGGCCCTGCCTTTCATCAAGCCAAGATCATTGCCACCCAGGTGCACCAGCAAAATATCAGGAGGCGGCCCACGCCGTTCCTCAAACAATAGGGGGAGGAGCCTGGGCCACTGCATGCCCCTCCTTCCCCACCATTCAACCAATGCCAACTCACTCAGACCCAACTGAGAACCAAATGCCATCCTCTTGGCCTGATGAGCGGCCCAAAATACTGCAGATAGTGACTCTCTTCCGTTCCTGCCGGCCCACAGCACCTGAAAAAGAACTGTTTTAGTATGTGTCCCAGTCAAAATCTGCATTGACGTACATACCCCTTAAAACTACGGGATCTATCCCGATTCAACTGGCCCCCACTGCTGGCTACGAATACTCCCTGCTTCGATGACTCTTCGTTGTAAGCTGCCCGAGGTCCACGATGCCTCCTTCGCTCGCAGCCGCTGCACCGCACTCTCCAGCCACCGCGCCAGAAGACCGCTCAATTGATCGCCCGCCGCTGCTTCTCGCTGCTGCTCGCCGCTGCCGCCATGACCGCCCAACTACGCCGCACGGGCCTGGGAAACACGGCAGCACCTCGACTCTCCCTTCAACCCAAGCGAGCATAGAACATGAGGCTGTATGTTGCCTTTGTTAGGAGATGAACATGAAACTGCCACACATGAAGACTGCTCACCAGTTACAGTGAACAAACATACAATCTGCATACAGTGTAGACATGATTTTTCTTTATGTATACATGGAGTAATTCTCATGTTACAGCCAACACATGTTCAAAGCCCAGTTTCTGCTGAAATCTTAAGTATAAATTGTGCAAAATGACAGATTTTGATAGGAACTTATAAGCCAACAGGCTCGTGCCCACATCAGGTTGGATCCTGAGGTTCTGTTTCACTATGTGAAGAATCTTTCATTAATCAAAGTTCCTTTTTATTCACAGGGTTCTTCATGTCTGTAAACAGACAGGGTTGTTGTCAGCTATGCTGCCATGATGGGGGGGGGGATTAATATTTGGGCCAGATGCTGCTTCTTTACTTTTGCTTCTGTACTGCTTGCTTATCAATGACCTTGCAGGTTGCTGGTGTAGTGTCTGGGATGCCTGGAACTGTGGGAGCGCTTTCGGTTCCCACCTGCGGTGGCCTCTAACGGCCTGGGGACCCTTCTCTCGTGCGCGGGAGCCTGGCTAATTGGCTTATGGAAGGGGGGGGGTGCATACGAATACCCTATATCCCATTATGCTTGTAGGACCGTTGCCATTCTTAACAGTGACTATGTTAATGCTTCTATAGCTCTGCAATAAAGTATAACCTTTCCGATAAGCATGTACTCCGTTGTTGGCTGTAGAACCTGACAGTTGTCAACAACCTGAAAACAATGTCCTGTCCTTTTAACAGAGGCTTAATGTATGGAAATGGACAGATGAAACACAGAAGTAAAAACATCATCTGGTAAATAACATTCCATTAAACCTCTACTAAAGGGACTGGACACTTTTTCAACCCTCTGAAATGGAGATCCCTCCCAACAATAGGATCTAGTATGCGATGGCTTCAGTCCTAAGAATACTTTTGTAGGAGTAAGCCATATTGAATAAAGTGGGACTTACTTCTAATTAGACCTATTTAGGATTGCTCCCTGTGTTTGGAGATAATTACCACTGGTGTATTTAGATTTCACAAAACAAATCAGAACAAAAAACACCTGGGTTTGTTTCTGATGAGAAAGAACCAGAAAGTCATTGGGAACATGTACTCCCTCACTGTTCTCCTTGCAACTAATGCAGAGATTGAATACTTCCTGATGTGGAATAAATTGCAATCTGTCATGACACACAAATCTGATGAAAATACATACTGGTTTGTTCTCTTGCCTCCAAACCCAGATTCTAATTAATTAATCCTACTTTAAAATGCTTGTACAACTTTTTTTTATAACTGTTTATTAAATGTTTCAAACTTGGTAAGAACAACATTCAAAACAAAGTGCAAACATAATGAACCAGATATGGATACAAATATGTATACACAACTAGAAACCAAGCAAACATTATATAATTAGTGCTAATGAGGAGAGCGAACAATATCACATAAAATGTAGCACATCATAGAATTTGCGAGGAACATTATATACTGAAGGTATATCACTGCTGAAAACATATTCTAGGAATGGAAACCACTTTGATTGGAAATCACTATACTTAGATGGATTATTAAAGGAAGAGACCTTGGCTGAGATCTTATCCATAGAGTAAAATTCCCAAATTTTAGAATAGCATTGTGCTGTATTCAAGACATTCTTATTTTTCCAACAATTGGCAATAACTGTTTTTGCTGCAGTTAATAAAATTGAAATGAGTTCCCTGCATATCCCTGGGACATGGGAGTCTTTCCAAAGATCCAGAAAAATAAGTTCCGGGGTCTGATGAACTAAGTAACTTGTGATGTTTTTAATGGCATTTAAAAATTTTAATCAACATTTCTTGACTACTGGACAGGACCACCAGCAGTGAATAAAAGAACCGTAACTCCCACAAGGCCTCCAGCAAAGCGGTGAGTACGATTTCGAAATATTGTGCAGCTTTGCTGGTGTAAGATACCACCTAGTATTTTGTAGCTCTGTAATTGTATATTTAAAGACCTGGACGTAAGGGATGGAGAGGACCATATTTTTTTTGCCAATCTTTATCTCTTAACGTGGAGGTACAGTCAGTTTGCCAAAGAGTTTGATAACTGAGTGCCTGTTTGGCTTGTTGTACAACTTGGTTTGTCATCTTGCCCAATTCAGACATCAAAGCAAACTGAAGACTGTTATAGATCAGGAAGTCTTCATTTCTGACTTCCGGTTGATGGCGACATGAACACGAACTCACCTCCCGGACACTCCGGGAGTGTTTTCGTGCTCCGGTGAATGGAGGGGGCGAGCAGGCTCGTAGACCCCCCCCAGGAGCCCGGGGGAGGGCGCCTGGCCAAGGAGCTTGGAGGGGGTAGCCGCTTCCATGGCGGAATGCCAGGGAATTGAGGCTCCCTCTTGCTCCGGTGGTCCGTTCAGCTGAGAGACCGAATGGTAAAAGTGAAGCTGGCCAGTGCAAGCTTGGGAGATCGAGCGCAAAAAACGATGAAGGAAAAGGGGTCGCAAGACCAGCTATGAA
>NW_015175994.1:95435-135572 GCF_001447785.1 Gekko japonicus
AAGAGGCACGTCAGGGATGCTATCCTGAAAGCAGTTTCTGGGACCCCACTGAAGGTGGGGGAGAATGAGGTCAGAACGCTAAAGGATATTCCATTTGAAGTGAGACAATGCAGGAAGAAATATAAAGAACTTGTGTGCTTCCTTCAAACAAACTCAATTGGATATAAATGGCTGTTTCCAGAAGGAGTAACATTCAAGATCAAGGAGAAGAAAGTCAAGATAGACTCTGTTCTTAAGGCTTAAGAGTTCCTAAACAAGCAGCTGGGAAGGTCAGAGGATGGAAAAAAAGAAGAGGACGATAGGTCCAGTGGTGAGCTGGAAACTGGTTCATCTGGTGAGGACTCTTCGTTGGAGAAAGGGGCAGAAGCCCCGAAAAGTTATGGAAGAGAGAGAAAAAGAAGTAAAGGCTGAAGGACTCTGAATTGTGCCTTTGAGAACTTTGGTTCTAGGGGGAGGATGGGGGGGGCACGGTACTGGGCAAGAAAATATGAAAGGGAAGGGTAAAAGGGGTAAAAGATTGACACGGTTCACTAGTAGTACAGCGATGAAAGACTCTGGATTTTGAAGAAAAAGTCATTTGGAAGATCTCCTATCTTGGGTTTTTAGTCAGTAGTGGGTTCTTTGCTTTCTCCCGTATATGTAGTCCCCTATTCCCTTTTTTCCTGTTAGTTATTTGTAGTGTATAACAAATCAATAAAAAACTCCCCTTCGGGGGAATTAAAAAAAAAAAGGAAGTCTTCATTTCTGCACTAAGCTTGAAGAAAGGGAGAAGGGAGCACTCAAGTCTGAGGATTTTATTGTGTGTTCTTTTCATGAGTGAACAAAGATTTGTTTATTACATATGAATGTAGCTATTAACTGTGCGCTATATTAGAAACAGAAGCTCTGTTTACTTCCTTCTATATTTTCCTTAGAACAAAATAACATCAGAAGAGCACTGCTGGATCATACCAGTGGTCAATATTCTCTGCAATGAACGAAGAGAAAAGGCAAAACCTCACAGAATGGTAGGATGGCTTTTCTTTAAGAAGGTACCTGGGTGCTGATTCCTTGAAAGTACTGAGTGAATGGATGATGCTTGTGTGCAGGAGGGAGGAACTGTATCATTAACTTTACAACAAGAGTAAGTCTTTCCAAAGTTGCTAAAAATGTTTTCAAAAATTATTAACATATATAGACACTGAACCTTGTCAAAGCTGTGCATGGGTGGAGTGTTAACTGTAGTTTGGCGTTGCAGCTGGGTTAATATGTTTCTGAAAGTCTTATGCAACACTTATGCATCTGAATTCTTTGTCTTAACACCGACTGGTCCCAGAGTAAATTCACCTCAAAAGATCCATAGGAGGCAGGCATGTGCATGGAAAATAGCCTACAAATAATTCTACAAGGGTCTATAAGTTTATTAAAAAGGAAGTAGCCCCCAGCTCACACACATCAGTACTATGGCTTTTGTGGCATGTTAGTGACCTGAAAAGGGGTGGGGAGGGGGGAGAGAACCTTCTGCTTGGCAGTTTACAAACACTTCCCGGCCTGTTTGCCTGGAAGCGACTGTTACTTGCCACCACCAATGGCTGGATGAGTCCTGAGCATATTATGGGGAGATTGTTGTTGCTGTTCAGTTGCACAGTCGAGTCGAGTCCGACTCTTCGCGACCCCATGGACCAGATCACGCGAAGCCTTCCTGTCTTCCGCCGTCCTCTGAAGTTCGCTCAATTTCATGTTTGTTGCATCTATGACACTGTCCAACCATCTCATCCTTTGCCGTACCCGACTTCTTTGACCTTCAATCTTTCCCAGCATCAGGGTCTTCTCCAGTGAGTGCTCCCTTCTCATTTGGTGGCCAAAGTATTTGAGCTTTAGTTTTATTATCATAGTATAAGTATTAATATTTTTTCTGGTATTGTAAGCAATGTGGACACAAACTGTACTTATTCTTCTTTGTTCTCCAAAGTAGCCTCTCATTCCCATCTATGCATGTGATAAGTGATGAAGTCTTTTGATGCCAAACTTCCTGCATCATCTTTGTGCATGTATCCTCGACCCCTCTAGAGACGGGCAAACAGAGATATGGTGACAATAGAAGTGAACCATGCCTCTTGGATCATTGTAGTCACTGGTGTCTTCACTAGTGTTACAACCAATGCAAACAGATCATATCCCCTGAAGGACTAGAGGCCATTTGCATGATATAAGAAAATAAGAGAAGCCATGTTAGATCTGGCCAATGGCCCATCCAATCCAACACTCTGTGTCACACATTGGCCAAAACCCAGGTGCCATCACAAGGTCCACCAGGAAGGCCAGAACTCCAGAAGCCCTCCCAGTGTTGCCCCACAAGTACCAGAGCATCAGAATACAGAGCATCATTGCCCCAGACATAGTTTTCCATTTATATGCTGTGGCTAATAAGTCATTGATGGTCTTCCGCTCCATATATTTATCCAATTCCCTCTTGAAGCTGTCTATGCTTGTAGCCACCACCATTTCCTGCAGCAGTGAATTCCACAAGTTAATTACTCTTTGGGTGAAGTAGTGCTTCCCTTTATCTGTTCTAAGATTACTGCTCATTAATTTGAGTGCCCACGAGTTCCTGTATTGTGAGAAAGGGAGAAAAGTACTTCTTTCTCCACTTTCTCTATCCCATCCATAATTTTGTAAACCTTTATCATGTCACCCCTCAGCTGTCATTTCTCCAAGCTAAAAAGCCCTAACTTCTTTAACCTTTCTTCATAGGGAAGATATTCCATCCCCTTAATCACTTTAGTTGCCCTTTTCTGCACCTTTCCAATGCTATAATATCTTTTTTGAGATATGGTGACCTGAATGGTACACAGTATTCCAAATGTTCTCCTATGACACTAAGCATTCCAGTTCCCCCATTTTACCCCCATAAACATCTATAATTCCTTAGACCTGTTAGGCCTGCATCCTTCTTCCTTGCCAGGCAATCAATATTGTTTGTCACCCTCTCAGTGGCCAGTCCTAATCAATTTCCCTTTAGAACAGTCACAGCTACCCCTTCATCTCTTAGAGATGAGCCATCCTGAACCAGAGATATTTCATCTCCTGTTGGCTTTCCCCCAGGATTTAGTTTAAAAACTGCTCTACCACTTTTTTTTTTAAGTGCCAGTAGTCTGATTCCTTCTTGAGACAAGTAGAGGCCGTCTCTTTTGTACAGGTCCTGCTTGTCCCAAAAAGCATCCCTGTACTTAACAAATGTGAACCCTTCCTCCCTACAGCATTGTCTCATCCACACATTGAGACTCCTAATTTGTGCCTGTCTAGCTGGCCCTGCGTGTGGAACAGGCGGCACTTCTGAGAAGGCTACCTTGGGGGTCCTGGCCTTGAGCCTCCTGCCTAGCAGCCTAAATTTTTCCTCTAGGACCACGACTATATTTTCCCACACTGTTGGTGCCAACATGTACCACAACCACTGTCACATTTGGGGATGGTGTTACATTTGGGGATGTAACATAAGGCCTCCCAGGCATGAAGGAGCAGCCCTGAAGCAACTTGTAAAGCAGGTGGGAACATTAATATGTGTATTCAAAGTCCTCCATGTCACTGCTGTTTCACCTCAGCTAACACAGTCCCTTTGAGAAACAGAATTTATTTTGCTTCTTTTGTTGTAAAACCTAACGCAATGCAAAACTGTTCTTTCTGCTCTCTAGGTGAAGGATGAAACCATAGTTACTGGGATGTATCCAGCCACTTTGCTCAGCAAAGTTTGAAGTCTTCTACCCACCGAAAGCACCTCCCTTCAATTTGTAGCTCTTCCTCCAATAGAATAGCCACTTAAATTGGAGAAAGGTTCCTCAGGCTGGGGGAAGGTGACCAACTTTGCTGAGTGCAGCAGCTGGATACTCCCTGTTATCTTTGAAAGGAATAAATTCGAAAGCACAAATGAAATACAAGGGCAATAAATAAATATAATATACCACTGCTTTCCTCCCCTGCTACAACATTGTGTAGCTTTGAGCTTACAGACAGAAAAAGATCAGAAGCTTAGTGGTAAAATAAGGTGCTCTTTCAATTATGGTCTGAGGAACCAAGATGCATTGGATGATTGTCTAAAAACTCTATACGTGGAGGAAAATAGAAATAGGTTTTGTGCAGTGGTGTGTACTTTTAAAGATGCTGTTCAATAGTCCAGAAAGGACAGGACATCCTTGGTCTCTCTCTGTCTTGGCACCCATCCATAAACCTTTTTCAGCATGTGGCATATGTCCGTGAAACATAATCAGAAGAGTACTGATTAGCTCGTCAGACTGACCTGCTCATCCCATTTGTCTCAGTTCAACAAGCATGCTGCTAAGCTTAGCTGTTCTATTTCTGAGTCATGGGATAGATCTCTGGTATAAAGGAGAGCCCCTTCCCTTTTGATCCAGTATGTACAATGCTCAGTAGTGCTGTCCTAGCCCTTACCTCTATTGACAACACCATTTTCTTAAAAGTGCATGGAACACAGCATTCTTTTGCCTTTCATAGTTATGGACATCACAGGTGAATCTAATTTATTCTGCCTTTTGAAAGCAGAAACTCATTTCAAACATTATAATCACATGCAATGAGCACACATGGGATGGGGAGTAGGACATACCTGTTCTGGGTGAGGTTGCATGGCCCTTGAAGGACAAGGTCTATAGTTTGTGGATGCTCATGGACTCAGGACTACTGCTGGATAAGCAGGAGGCAGCAATGGCCAGGAGGGCTTTTACAAGCTTCAACTGGTTAGCTAGTTGTGGCCTTTTCTAGGCAGAAAAGATCTGGCCACTGTGGTGCATGCCCTGGTTATGTCTAGATTAGATTACCTGTACACGGGGCTGCCCTTGAAATTTGTTTGAAAACTTCAAAATGGTGCAGAATGCTGTAGCCAGGATGTTGACTGGTGTGGGTCATAGGGGTCATTATCAGTCCATTCTTGGTCCATCTACACTGGCTCCCAGTCCGTTTCTAGGCACAATTCAATGTGCTGGTGTTGACTTTTGAATGCCTATATGGTTTGGGACTAGCATACTTGAAGGACTGCCTACTCCCTTACTAACTTACCTGAGCTCTATGATCATCTTCTGAGGCCCTTCTTTATGTGCCTTCTGAGATTAGGTAGCTGACAACCCAAGAGAAGGCATTCATGGCTGTGACACTAAAATGCAGAACTCTCTTCCCAGAGAGACTCATCTATCACCTTCTGTTGCTGTCTTCCACCAGCAGGTGAATACTTTTTTGTTTCATCTGGTGTTCCTTCAGTGATCCCTCCTTCCTGCCCTGTGTCTTGTTGTTTTCCTTTATGTGTATCAAATCAAGTCAAATTTATTATTATGGTTTGTGACCAGCACAAGATCAGTTACAACAATGTAAATGAATCTGATAAGTTTTAGAAAATACACAGTATTTAAAATTACTGAGTGGCCTATGCATTCTTAAAATCGCAGAACAGATTGAGCAAAACATCTAGATTTTATGATTCAGCTACATTCTGTGTTAATTCCCTGTGAATTCTGCATGATGCTGCAAGAAATCTGGCACAGGGGGCCTGTATGTGTATTTTATTGTAATATATGTGTATTGTGTCTCAGTTTTAACTGTTTTAATGATGTGTTTTTGTTTGGTTTTAGTGGTTTTTAAGATTAATTTTTACTATGTATGTTTTAATCTGTTGGCCACCTTGATAGCCCTAATCAGGGCAGAAAGGTGGGGTATAAATGTTGTAAATAAATAATATCCCATCCCTAACACGTGTGTGTTCACCGGTAAGTATGACTAGAGTTTTTGCATATACTTTGGGTTTCTAATTGTAAGGAGAATGACCTTTGTGTGTACACTTGTATACACATAGACTGCATGCATTTATAATAATAAATGCATAGAGAACAGCAGCAGATCTTGCTGTCATGACCTCATTCTCTCCATATGTCTTTACTATATAGAGTTATACTGTCTGAAAAGGACTAATCAGATGCTACATGCAGGAATACCATGCAAGACACTGGACTTCTGGTTTTCTGTAAGACTTCAAGAGGCAATATTCCAAACACAATTCTGGTCATGTTTACAACTCATAATAGTAAAGAGTTTTTAATGACATTATTTGAATGTTCTCATCCAGAGCAATCAGCTTTATCCCTCATATCTGCTGTTTTTCCTTATCACCAGTAAGTCTCTGGCTGAAAACATGGGTGGGCTCAGTCTGTGTGTACAAAGGAGCAATATGTTGCCCATGTAGTTTGAAGGACTGTTATTTTGAGCTTAACCTAGAAGGGGGGTGGGTGGGTTTGAGACTGGGTCTTTCTTCTTTTTATTATGTTTTATTAGGGCCAACCAAAAACACACAAAACATAGTGTCGTTTTTGGTGGCATTTTTGTTGGCTTTAATAAAAGATATTACATGGATTTTGTTGCTTGTTTGGGATTTTGTGTGGGTCAGTATGGCTGTTTACAACATTTTCCTTTCTTTTCTTGCATTTTCTCATAAAATCAGAGGCAGAAACTCTGCACCTTTCTCCAGTGAGATGTGTGAACTTCAGATGCACTTACTGCTTCAGACATTCCAACTGTATTGCCCTCTCATTGTCAGGTACCAGTTCCTGTTGGTGTTGGCAAGGATGGCATAAAAATAAGGAGATGACAGGTTTCAGTCAGGCTTTCTTGCATGGCATTTTAAGGCCTTCAGTTCAGACCTACCCAAGTCATAGAAGGAAGCTCAAGTCTGCACCAGCAGTAGGTGGCAGTAAGGTGGTGGATTTTCTTGACAAAAAGGGTGGAGCCAACATGCTGATTTCTGGTTGCAAGGAGTGGATCCAAGTTCTAGTGATGTGTACTCTTTGTGCCACTGTAGCTAAAGTTGAAATGTAAGGCCAGAGCCTTTCGGCTCTACTAGCTTTTATAGGAATAAAATGTAATATGAATTGACAAGCTCTTTGAATTGGTATAGGCCTTACAAGTAGGCTTCCCAAGTCCCCCGGGGGGTGGGGAAACCCCCGCCCCAGAGGCCTGTTTCCTGGCGCCGCCGGATCGGGCCCCGGGGGGCAATCACCCAGAAGTGACATGACGACGCCCGGCCTGCTGGGGGCGCCGGCAAACCACGGCCATCCGAGGGAAAACTCTATGGTTTTCCCTCGTATGGCCATGTCCCCACCCCCAGCGTGCCTGGCGTCGTCATGTCACTTCTGGGTGATGTGTATGTGGTGCACGCGCACACCAGACGCCGGCCAGGAGCCCCCTGCTCCCGGCGAAGATCGACTTGGCAACCCTACTTACAAGGGTCAAAGTGCAATAATGAAGTGGACACAAGTATACCGGCCGATGTGAAATTTATTTGTTATCCTCATTATTATTACTGCAGACTAGATGCTTGTTTTTCTGGTTTTTTCTTTGCTAGGGCCACAAATGGTGTCTGTTTTTAGCAAGAATGATATTTACACTGCAAAACTCAATGATTCCATTAGCAACAACTCTGGAAGCTTGCATTTCATTTTGTGCACAGTGCATTCTTCTTGCGCTGTATGCTGCTGCTAATAGGGGCTCAGTAATGAGGCTATAGTTTTCTTTTAACTTTGATACACAGGCAATCCTGAGTAATGGTAAAAGAAAGCTGGCATGGTGCAGACTGCTGAAGCGCGTTGAGGGTTGAATTCCACTCTTTCAGATCGTTTCAGTCCACTGAGCTGTATTCCTTTTAATGTTTCACTATGCCATGAGTTTCCAAATTACAGGACATGTATCCTTGAATTATTATTTTTTTTGCTCTTCTGAAAGAGAACACTTTTTGAGAAAGCCAAACCAAGAATACTTTGCTGCATTAAAGATTTTTCATAAATAGCTGTGACTGAGATATGTTATATGTTGTGCATATTAATTTTAGTATTCCTTGTTATTATAGCACAGCGCCCCCCTTTTGGAGCCAGGCCTGGCATGCCTATATTGTTTGCTTCTTCTACATGCTGTCACTTCTTTTCAAGTCTGTTGCAAAGTCCTTATTTCAACTCTTTCTCTTACTCATCCTGTAAACAGTTAACAGTATGGGCGATTTCGCACTAGAGCTGCCTCGCGGCGCAGCCACCGTTTGCCCCGACACTATTTGTCAATTTCACACCTGAGGCTGCGGGGCTGCATTTGACCCGCGGCTTCGCCCGATTTCCTCCGCAGTTTCGTGATCCTCAAAAACCAGGATCATGAAAATGCTGAGGAAATCGGGCAAAACCGCGAGTCAAGATGCAGCCCCACAGCTTCGGGTGTGAAATTGACATATTTGTGTTGGGGCAAACGGCAGCTGCGCTGCGAGGCAGCTCTAGTGCGAAATCGCCCTTTATGTTAGCTTTGATTGCCTACTGACTGACCCTTGCATCAAGGGACTTCTTGACTCCAGTGCGAGGTTGCATGCCTGAATTTCTTAGAAAAACATCATGAAAAGGAGTTCTAGAGTTACAGGCCTAGTCTGGACAGGATGATACTCAGTTCAATGTATAGAGCAGAGCAAGGTGAGTCGAAGCTTCCTGCTCACCAGGTAGGTCTGTCATACATCTTATGCCATTTGCTGGTCTTGCATTGGCCGAATGTTCAAACGGGACCAAATCCAGAAACTCAGGTCATGCACTCAGTTTCCTAGATTTTATCAACGTATGCTGGATTTGGCATAGGGTTGCCAGCCTCCAAGATTTCATTACATTACAACTGATCTCCAGTCTACAGAGATCAGTTCCCATGGAGGAAATGGCTGCTTTGAAGGGGGGAGTCTATGACATTATTCCTCACTGAGGTCATAGAATCATAGAATCAAAGAATCACAGAGTTGGAAGGGGCCATACAGGCCATCTAGTCCAACCTCCTGCTCAATGCAGGATCAGCCTAGCCCTAGAGCATCCCTAAAAAGTGTTTGTCCAGCTGCTGCTTAAAGACTGCGGGGGGTCTCTGCTGCCAACAGGCAACAGGAACAGCTCCCTGCCCTCCTCTAAGTGACAGCCCTTCAAATACTTTAAGAGAGCAATCATGTCCCCCCTCAACCTCTTCTTCTCCAGACTGAACATTCCCAAGTCCCTCAGCCTTTCCTCATAGGGCTTGGTCTCCAGGCCCCAATCATCCTCATCACTCTCCTCTGTACCTGCTCCATTCTGTTCACATACTTTTTGAAGTGAGGCCTCCAGAACTCCACACAATATTCCATGTGCGGCCTGACCAATGCAGTATACAGTGAGACTATGATCAGTGTTCCCTCTAAGCTGAGTTAGTGTGAGCTAGCTCACAGTTTTTTAGCCTCCGGCTCACACATTTTTGTCTTAGCTCAGGAAGGATAGCTCCAGAGCAAACTAATTTATGCAGTAGTCAAATCACTCACTCAAAGCTTTGATGCCAGTAGCTCACCAAGTAGAATTTTTGCTCACAAGACTCCACAGCTTGACTATGACACCTTGTGCTTTGGATGTTATGCCTCTGTTGATACACCCCAATATTGCATTAGCCTTTTTTGTTGCTGCACCACACTGGCGGCTCATATTTAACTTTCGGTCTACCGATACCCCAAGATTTTGTTCACACACACTGCTACCAGAAGTATATCCCCCATCCAGTATGAGTGTTCCTCATTTTTGTTACCCAGATGGAGAACTTGGCACTTATCCTTGTTATATCGCATCTTGTTCACATCCGCCCACTTTTCCAGTGAGTTCTGCCTCTATCTTCTGTGTGTTCACTGCTCCTCCCAATTTGGTGTCATCTGCAGATTTAATGTAGCCCCTCCACACCCTCATCCAAATAATTTATAAAAATACTGAAAAGTACCAGGCCCAGAACTGAGACCTGTGGCACCCCACTGGACACTTCCCTCCATTCAGATGAAATGCCATTGACAACTACTCTTTGAATGCGATTCTCCAACCAGTTCCCTATCCACCTAACTATCCTAGAGTCTAGTCCACGGTCCTTTAGTTTACCCATCAGAACATCATGAGGAACCCTGTCAAAAGCTTTACTGAAATCCAGGTAAACAACATCAACAGCATTCTAGTGACTCAGTGAGCTTGTCACTTGATCAAAGAAGGAAAGGAGGTTGGTCTGACAAGACCTGTTGGGGACAAATCCATACTGAGTTCCCCAGATCATCAAGTTGTCCTTTAGATGCTCGCAGATCGATCCCTTTAAAATCTGCTCCAGTATCTTCTCTGGGACAGAGGTCAGACTGACTGGCCTGTAGTTTCCTGGGTCATTCCTCCTCCCTTTTTTGAAAATCGAGATGACATCTGCCCTCCTCCAGTCTTGTCCCTAATTTGGTCCCAGTTGAATGTTATGCTGATAAGTGGCCAGTTGGTGGCCCTGGATGGGGTCAGCGTACCAGGTGGGTGGGGATGTGTGTTACCCTCTTGCTGTCTCCCCTGCTTTCCACTATGCTTTGGGCGGGTGAGTTTGATCAGATCTGGCTGTGTCTGAAAGGGTTTGGATGTGTCTGAATGGATTCAAAATGAAGATTAGCTGCAAATCATAAAAATCTGAAATTAAGCATTTTACAACAACTTTCTGAATTCTTAGAAGCAAATAAAATAAATAAATAAATAGTTGTCACATCTTAGACATTTAAAAATAAGTATATGCTTATTGTATATACCTTTAAAAGTTTGTTTTATCCGAGTACTGATTCTATTTTTGTCAATGAAGACTGTGTTTTCTGTCTTTCATCTGTATATGAACAACAAACAGAAATTCTCACATGAAGAAATTGAAATTCTGCAGCTCTCATTCAAGGGCTCATTTTTTTAAAAAAAATATTTATTTGGTACTTTTCTATGCCACCTTTCCAGGGAACCTGCTTGAAAGGGGCTTACAAATAAAACATAATAAAATCGTTAAAGTTATTAATTAAAACCCAACATTAAAAACCTGGCCAGGGCATAAAATATATAGAGCAAACTAAAATTAATCATAAAGACTTCTCAGGCTGAAAGGAGACTGATGTTAAAAGAGCAACCCCTTAATTGAAAGCCCGGGTAAAAGAGCAGAGTGTGGGCTCCAAGGGCTTTCCACAGGTAAAAAAGCACTGTGTCTGGTCACCACCTGCCTCAGCTCTGCAGACAGGGACACAGAGAGCAGGGCGTGTGCAGAGGATCTTCACTGGCAGGCTGGGCAGTACTGAAGAAAGTAGTCCCTCAACTACCCCAGCCCCAAGTCATTTAGGCCTTGAAAGGTAAGAGCCAGTCAGTGCAGATTTTTCAGTTCTGGGATGATATGATTCCTGTATCCCACCCCTGACAGTAGTCTGGAGGCTGCATTTTGAACCAGTTGAAGTGTCTGGATAGTTTTTGAAAACAGCCCCATGTACAGTGCATTACAGTTAACTTGGATGTGATCAGACTATAGATCACCATGGACAGATCATTCACTTGCCCTTCCTAAAAAGTCATAAATGACAACACCTATCTACAACACCTATGTGCAGTAACCCTCAGGCTAAGGCCCAAAGGACAAGAACCCTTTGGTTCATGGCCAAGGGTTTGTGCCTCTGTGGCCACTGTGTGTGACAGGATGTTGGTCTAGAATGGACCATTGGTCTGGGTCCAGCAGGGATATTATGTTCTGGTGTTTTTAAATACCCGTGAAGCAAAAGGTTAACAGAGGAAGCTAGCATTTCCTCCTAGACAGAATATGAAATTATTGAATCAAAGCTAATTAATAGATCAGACAAAGCCTGGAAAGGAAGGGGGTTGGGTACCAGATTTAATGGGTCTCCTGCCCCCAGATCTATTTAAAATTAGGCCCAGGCTTCATGAAGTGCAGGCCTGAACCAAAATGGATCTTTTGGGAGATCCCTCCAGCTTTCCCTTTTTCAAATTTACTGTACCACATAGTCATGGGAAGCAAATACTTCATTGGGGCTTCTGTTAGGCCTTAAATGCTGCTGTGAGCATGCATGGAAACAATAAGCCGGCCTCTCACTACAGTTACTGGCTCTGGGATAGGAAATTTTTGGGGTGGAGACTAAGGAGGGTGGGGTTTAGGGAGGGGAGGGATCTCAACAGGGTATAATGTCATAGACCCCACCCTCAAAAGCAGCCATTTTCTCCAGGGCAACTGATCTCTGAAATCTGGAGATCAGTGGGAATTCTGGGAGATCTCCAGGCCCCACCTGTAAGCTGGCAATCCTTCCTTCTGTGCTGCAGACCTGCTTATCCATGTCTGCTCAGTAGCATGGAATGAGGGAAATGTGCATGTGTGTTTTCATCCAGGTGTGTTTGGGCAAAGTGACATTATAGTGAGGAGGGCTTAGTCCTCACTGGACCTAAATTTAGTCCTAGATTATGTTGAAGATGGAGGATGTTCAGCAATATAATTTGAATCTCATAAATTTCCAAGGTCGACTGGAAAGGAGCTTCCCTAGTTTGTTTGGAGAGATGGTTGTTATTACACCACAAACAGTAATCATCCAACATTTGATGTCACACAAGTGGTCAGCCATAGTAGTTTCAGCATGTCTGTGCATGTTTGGTTCATGTGCTATAGTTCTGTTATTAAGATTTATTCCTTTCTCTTTTATAGTTATATAAGTCTTTAAGGCAGGGGTGGCCAAACTGTGGCTCCGGAGCCACATGCGGCTCTTTCACACATATGGTGTGGCTCCCGGCAGGGTGGCTGGGGAAGCGAAGGGGAGGCATGCCTTCCCGATCGGTCTTCCCTTCCCCAGCCAGTGTTCCCTTCCCTGGGTAGGCTTGAGGTGGGGGGGGGACAGAGAAAGAAAGCAACTTTAAATGTGTTCTCAAAGCCCTCCTCCAGTCTACAATTATCATTGGACAAGTAAATATCAGTATCAATATCTATTTTTACTCCTTTTGTTTTTTTTATTTTTGGCAGTCTCATTTAATGTTAATAAAAAGCAAATTGGCACATTTCCCCATAAAATGTGTGTGTAATATCTGTTCATGTCATGTGGCTCTCAAACATCTGACGTTTATTCTATGTGGCTCTTATGGTAAGCAAGTTTGGCCACCCCGCTTTAAGGTGTCGAAATCATGTCTGTTTTATTTTCCACGTACTTTCTTTTGAAAATAATTTTGTTTATATGCTTAAGCAATTGACTTATGCAAAAAAAAAATTGTCACAAAACCCTTTCAGAGCATTTCCCAGCATTTATTGCAGGGGAGAAGAGTAAAAAAGGGCTGAAGCAGTGAGAACCAAAGCACATTAGCACATGAAGTTAAGCCAAGGCACTCAAGGGACCAGAATCTAGGACACAGCTTTGCCTTACCTTACATTGCAACATGATGACAGACACAAGGTCAACCCTGAAGGGACAATGAGAAGAAAAGTCAGTGACCAAAATCCAATAAGTAAAAAAGAAGAAGAATGCACATGCCCATGGCTATGGGAATGGGTGTTTCACCCAGCATCAAGGACATTTCAACCTGAACTGCATTCCTACCACAGAAAATATCTGTCAGGGAAAGAACATCTGGACACTGCCTACCCATCAATGCACATACACCTGTAAACTAACCAACAAGAAAGCCAGTTGTCATCTGTCACTTTTTATGTTAGGAAGTGTCAGCAGAGAGATGCCTAACAAATCATGGGCTTCTGGTTCTGCCCTTGAAAGGCACACAACTTAGTGAACCATTAACTGGTTAAATATGTGGACTATTTTTGATGGTCTGTCACATGATATAGCAAGAGTAATTTCAGTAGAGGCAAAGTGTGCCTAGGGCAATGTGAGGCACAAAATAAGGATGTGAGAACTGAGGATTAGTTGCCACTTTCCCTCCATTGGCAGCATGACTTTTTGAGATACTTCTTGAGAATTGCAGCAGTCCCTTTCTTTCAGAAACATTATAATCACACGGTGTTCATTGTAGATTCAGGTGGGGTAGCTGTGTTGGTCTGAAGAAGCAGAACAAAGTTTGAGTCCAGTGGCACCTTTACAACCAACGAAGTTTTATTCAAGGTATAAGCTTTTGTGTGCAAGCACACTTCCTCAGATACAGTGGAACAGAACAGAAGCTCCTCAGCCATTACTTATAGGGGGTGAGGTGGGGGTTATTGTCAGGAAGGGCCATTTAGAGTCAAGTTGCACAAGTACTGGGAGATTATAGCTGAGATTGGATGTAAGAAAGATCTGTGAATGGCAGTAAATCAGCATACAAATACAAGAGTTAACATACCTATGTGGGAACAAGGTTTGAGTCCAGTGGAACCCACAAGACAAATAAAATTCAGTTCAGGGTACAAGCAAGAACTGAGAGACTTGGTATGCACAGTCCTTCAGAGTCATTGAAACAAATTTCCTCAGATATTGCATATAGGTAGCGGGGTTAGTTGCCATGAAGACCTAATTACAGTCAAGTTGCCTCAGTAACTGAGCAATAAATACAGCTTAGTTTGGAATAACACATTAGGCAAGATATGTAAACAGCAGTAAGTTGCTATACAGATAATAAAGGAGTTAACAACCAATGTGGGAACTAAGTTTGAGTCCAGTGGCACTTTTAAGACCAAAGAAATCTTTCTGGAATGGGAGATTTTTAACTAGGGATGTGCATAATGTTTTTTTTTTAAAAAAAAAAACAGATTTGATTTCATTAAATTACCTACTATTTTAGTTATTCAGTGCATTTTAGAAAACACACTTCCTTCAGGGATTGTACTCCTCGCCCACGGGATCTTTTCTGCCAAAGTTCAGACAGATAGGAAAAAGCATTCCCATTTACAGGCAATACAATTTCCCCCTGCCTGAAAGAGTTCTGAGAGAATTGTGACTGGCCCAAGGTCACCCCACAGGCTTCATGTGGAAGAGTGAGGAATCAAACCTAGTTCTCCAGATCAGAGTCTACTGCTCTTAACCACCACACCACAATGGCTCTCTGTTAGTTTCTTAGGGTTGGGAGAAGGTGGAACATAGAACCAAAGAATCTGAGGACCTGTCTGATAAGATGGAAAAGTGAACTGAAGAAATGTCTGATAAGATGGAAAAGATAAGATGGAAATTATGTAGTAGATAATGATGTTCCCCTAAATTTAGGGATTGTTCTAAATGCAAATTTTCCAGCTGTATACCTTTATCAACTTATAGCTCCAAATTTGTGCAGAGCCATCTCCTTGGCCAGATTGAATGTTCTTCCTTCTGCTCTTCTCTCTGGCAGATTCCAGGGGATCCCCCAGCAGGTGCTGTCCTTGTATGAAGGACTGTTGAAACTGTCCCCCATGTCCTCCTTCAATGTCCCTTTTATTTGGTGCCCCGCCAGGATCTTTTGTACCCTATATTAGCTCAATTCCCAGAGATTCCTGACGATTTTAAGGTTCTGTTTTTACTTGATAATCCAGATACGGAAATAACAGAAATAGTAGCAAGGTTTCTTCTTAGTGCTATGGCTATACGTTCTGATAAGTAACCACTAGGTTTTTCTGTTTTTATGCTGTTTTCCTCGAAGACATTTCTGTGGTCATGTGGCCGGCATGACTAAACACCAAGGCGCACAGAATGCTGTTACCTTCCCACCGAAGTGGTACCTATTTATCTACTTGCAATTTCTTGCTTTCAAACTGCTAGGTTGGCAGGAGCTGGAACTAGAGACGGGAGCTCACTCCGTCATGCGGCACCCGGGTCTTGAACTGCTGAACTACTGACCTTCCACAGCCTGCAGTTCAGCGTTTTAACCACTTGAGCCACCGCAGCTCCTCATTGTATAACATCTTAGAACACCATCTTGGTTTACGATTTGGAGTAAGTAAGTATTAGAGCACCGAAAGTCTATTTTTAAGGATTTTATTTAATTATAGTATGTTTATTATTGTATTTTATACTGTTTTTATTGTTATAATCTGGCATTTATGCCTCTGTTAGCTGCCCTGAGCCTTCAGGGAGGGCGGGATATAAATCCAAATAAATAAATAAATAAATAAATGCATATACATATGCCAATAAAGGCTTATCAAAGTCAAAGATAGTGAAGTTTATTTTGCAGTTGTTAATCACCCATAATCATTGTGTAGGTGAGAATGCCTAGACTAGCTGAAGTTGACAAAACAGGTGGGTTTTTTTGGTTTTTTTTAGTTACTTTGTTCTCATGAGACCAGTTTGAGTAACTCCAGACAATGGTGATTACAAATAACTCATGAGTTGTGGCTCATTGAAGACAATAGTGGCATGCTTAGCATCTCTGCTCTCTGATTTATGTTCAGTTAGCACTCTCTGCTGATTGGCTTTCTTGTCAAACCATGTCTGCTGTTCCCGCTGTCCTAATACCAACAAGTACAGGAAAACATGATGTTACCATTATTACCACTAGGACAACTGGGTTGGAAGCCACTAAATATATTCCCAATTGTTTTGTCATTCTCACATCACAATGCCTCATGTTGGCAAGTTTTCTGTGACATTAGATGGTTCCCCACATGATAAGTACAAATCTAAAGGACTATATCCACAGCTGCACTCTACAGAGAATAAGCAGTTAAGCAATAGCATAATGCCCAACAACACATGTTGACAGCACTAAATGTCTTACTGGTTTTATACTTTGCAAGCATTTTATTCCTGGAAAAAATTACATTCAGAGCTGCTTAAATTTAGAAATGGTGTGTGCTACTAATAGTAAATCTGCTGGGATTTAGAATGACACAGATGTTCAATCACACAGAAAAATACTTTCTGCAGGATTGCTGTCAGTACCTGGACCATGGGAAAACATGGCATGGAAACAAATGGTTCTCAAACATTTTGAAGTTGGACCCACTTCTACATTTGGGTTGCGGTCACACGTGCCAGAAAAAACGGGGGCGGGGGAATCGAGGCTATTTCTTCTGGAGGAATTTGACCCACAATTGCACAATCACACCTCCCTTTGAAGGTGCAGGCACAGTCCGTCAGTGTGTGATCAGACACAACTGCTGGTGAGTCGGGGGGGGGGGGGTGGGCCATTTCCACCCTGTAGGGCACTTCCCAGATGTTGTTGTCTGATTGCGTCCTTTAAATCCCCCCAGCATTCACACCTACTTCGGGTCTAATTGTGCATGTGATCGCAGCCTTGCTGTACTTTTTTGTGACCTACTTGCCAAATAATTTCATGCTTCTCCCCCCAGACATAAAATGCAGGAATCTTACATAATTTAATAGTGGACACAGTTATATATTTTTTTAAATTAGTATGTATACATATACAGCATCCCTGAGCAACAAGCTGCATTTCATGGCCACTTCACACATTATGCAGAGGCATACCCAAATATGCTACTGAGCCTTCCAGAACGTCTTTTCAGAGTTCACCCTGGGCTTTTACACATGTTTTCCCTCCATCAGTTCTGGACCTGTACTGCTTCAGTTTATCCCCTGATCTATGCATGCATTTTTGTGCCTTTAGATTTTGCTTCAGTTTTCTGTTATCCCCCAGGATTTTTCTGGCTCCTTTAAAACCACTTTTTACCCCAGTCTTTTTCTGGAAGTTGATCTTGGCTGCAGTCAGACGTGCCATTTGGTGTGGAGGGGAAGTGAGCCTATCTTGCCAGTGGAAATTGACACAGCGTTGCATGAGCACACGTCCTTTGTACCTGCGGGCTCAGCCCGTCACTGCCTGATCAGATAGCACATTCGCGCGAGTGGGGTTTTGTTTTGCCTTTTGTTTACCATGCACATAAACGATGAATTGCACCTCCACACTGAGAGTTCCCCATGGGATATGTGGTTATACACATACTGCTAAACGAGGGGGGGGGGGAAATGGCACTGACTTGTGAAAGAAACCCTGCCCAAACTGGTTCCAATGCTTGTAGATCCACTCCCAAGAAAATCAGGAGCAAGTCAAGCATGCAGAAGAGACTCCTGTTCCTGTTCCTCCTCCTTCCTGACCTTATGACCTACCTGTGAGAGTTGCAATCCACTTTGGAGTTCCAGACCCATCATAGCTTGAGAACTATTAATGGAAAAATATCATATCCAGTTTTCATACAACACATACAAAATCAATTACAATTGAAACTAATTTTAAAAAATCTTTTTAAAAAGTACTGTTCAGAATACTGAACAAAAAGGAAGAACAGGAAAAAAGAAATATTCCAAGCATATCTCATTGAAAAGCAAATGATGGAACACTGCACGGGCAATAGATTTCCTTTTACAATTGTCAGCCAGATTTTGTCTTCCAAATAGAAGGCCTTCCTATTTCAACAGCATCCCGTTTATTCCTTATATGTTTCTATCAGTCACCATAAGGTCTTTCTTTCTTTTTTTCCCCCAACAGTGGACATTTCTGAATTCCAGGAAACAGAAGGCAGGCCCTGATTTTTTTCACTATTGTTCTATGCCATCTATGCTTTCTAGATAGAAGCATATTTAATTATTGTCCTTCTTACAGGAATTTTTAATTAATTGCTTTGAAATGACATCTCTCTTTACACAAAAGGGGCCAGATTTGATAGTAACTTTAATCATAGGATTGTCCAATAACTTTATTGACAAGAGAACAAATCAGATTTTATTGGGCATAAGTAAAAAAACCCCAAACAATAGTTCTACTTACATTTTGTTAATTTTGATGTTAGCAGTAATTTCTGCTATGATAGTTATTGAAATATAACATCCACTCAAACTCAGTTTGAAATATTACCTTATAATGTGAAAAAAGAAGCCAAGGAGTAAAACATTAAATCAGTGATGGGCAATCACTCTTCTGTCTGTATTACAATTTGGCATCAAATTACAAGCAGTAATCTCAAGATAAGAAAAATGTTGAGGACTAGGAATCAGCATGAAACAAAATTTGTGAATAATTTGGCCCTGTTCGTTGTTTGGGAACCAAAGTCCATGACAGGTCCATGGCCACAGACTTCCACAAAATTTTAAGGCAGTTTGTGGGGCTCATGACAGTTCCTGGCAAGAACAGAAAGCCGCAAAAACAGCTGAGTGGCCAGGAGGGCTCCCTGCCATTCTGCTGTTTGGGGCCTTCTTATTCAGTCCTTTTAAAGTTTAAAGGGACTGCACAAGAAACCTGGGAAATGGGGAGCAGCCTGTCCAGGGTCAGGAGCTGCTTCAACAGGGGAGCCCCCCATCCATTGCCTAGCAATCCAGGAGAGCCTGGGCACTCACCCACCCTCCCCCGTCACCTGAAGATGCCCCCTGGACCTTCCATCAGGAATTCACCCAGGAGGTCAGTGGAGGAGGAGACTGGCAGCAGAGAAGGGGTGGCAATCTGAGGTGGTTGGCAGAGGAGATGGCTGTGGCAAGCCACACAGCAGTAGCAGGGCTGCATCCACAGGATGCAGCAGCAGTACAGCAGCCGAACCCACCCCTGGAGCCCAGGGTGGTGGCGGGGGAGGTGGGGCTGGCAGGGAAGGAGGCCCCTCTAGCCTAAAGACCATGTGGGTCGGGTATCTTTCAGCAGCGGCAAAGCCGGGCCCAGCAGGAAAAAGCCTGGAAGAAGAAGAAGAAGAAGAAGAGTTGGATTTATATCCTGCCCTTCACTTGGAGTCTCAGAGCAGCTTACAATCTCCTTTGTTACCTCCCCAGAGGTACCTGTGCTAAACTCCCTCTCTCTGAAAAACTCAGAGGGACCCGGCAGTCTGAGAGGCAGTAAGACCAGGGTCCCACACCTCACATTGGTCTGGCATAGGCAGGCAACAGGGTGCTAGAAGAGACTCCATTTTGAACCAGCCAACCTAGATCAGGAGGAACCAAGTCCTGTAGAAGGAGCACGTACACAGGACCTCATGATCAGCCAATAATGAACAAAGATCTTCATCAATGTACTAATCCTTAAATCCCATCTTCTCTGACATGGGCACTAATCTGGGTAAACCGAACTGTCTCCTCAAAGTAATTTCCAGAGTCTAGCACCCTTTCGCCAACTAACATCGAGCCAATGGCGTGTAGAAAGACAAACACTGGTGAAACCAAGCATCCTGCACATCCTCAATTTTAATCTAGCTACCCACCCCTGGCTCTCCAAACCACATTTAAACTGGCAATCTTTACCTCAATTTTTGTACAGCCCTTGAGGCGCCCATAAGAGTGTATCCTCAGACTCTGTCTGAGCCTTTTACATGAACTGCTAGTTGGCCATGTCCTCCTCCTTCCATGAGGATTCCAGACTCCAGGATCAGGTGAATATTACCCTAATCTAAAACCAACCCCCTTCTTGTCACTATTGATCACCTCTCTGTTTCCTAGCTCTGTGTGCGTTGATCTGTTGTTATTATTTTTGCATGAGTGAGTAGTGTGGGCTTTGCATTTATTTACAATAAAAACTCTGTTTATCCAATCAAAAAGGCTCTTCCTTCCACTGGTATCTCTCGCAATTTGACCCTTGTATACATAGAGTATAAAGAACCCTTGTACACGTGTACTGCCCCAGGCAATCCGTGTAACACCTTCCCTTTCTCTTCCCACAACATCCTGTGAGGTAGGTGGGGCTGAGAGAGCTTTGAGAGAACTCTGACTGACCCAGGGTCACCTAGCTGGCTGTATGTGGAGGAGTGGAGAATCAAACCCAGGTCTCCAGATTAGAGTCTTCCACTCTTAACCACTATACCAAACAGGGGATGCCCAACCCATGCAGTCCCCAGTCTGAAGGGGCCTCCTTCCCTGCTTAACAGGGATGGGCACAAACCAGTTCATGAACATAAGTTCATGATGAATTTTGTCCAGTTCATGGTTTGTGAACCAAAGTCCATGAACTGAAGAGCCATCCCAAACTTCTATGAATTTTAAGGCAGTTTGTGGTGGTTTGTGAAGAGCAGAAAGCAGGGTGTTAAATGGCTCCATTTAACACCCTACTTTCTCCTCCCCAGTGCTTTTTATGGGGAACAGAAAATAGGGGTTTAAACAGCTCGGAGCCATTTAACCCCCTGCTTTCTACTCCCTACCATTTTTCATGGGCAGAAAGCAGAATTTAAATGTCTCCAAGCAGTGGGGAGCAGAAAGCAAGGGACATGAACCACTATGAAATGCAGTTTGTACTCATCCCTAATGCTGAGTACACATATAAAACTGGACTTATATTTAGGCAATAACATATTATCCAAGCTGTGAAATGGTCAACAGCATACATTTCGTGGAATATTCACTTATGATTCTTCTGTCTTTGTTAGTGTAAAAATAAGAAAATGCATTGTAATGCTCAGCAACACTTGGCTTCCTGAATAAGGGCAGCTCAATCACTGATTACATATAATAATGACTTTCACAACACTTCAGGATAACCCAGAAAATTAGATGGAAGTAGGTGAGGATAATAGGCACATTAAATTAAGTGGCAAGTAGAGGTTTCAATATTTTATTCCTTTTTAAAAAGTGGAAGGCAAGTAAAGACTTCTCACCCTACGTGTTCCATGCAGCAACCATGTATATAGCTTGTGCAATGCTGCTAATACAGCTGGGGCACTAGAAGAATTGTTAAATGTATTTTAAATATAGGAGATAAATAGATTAACAGCACAGATCCACTCAACATGCCACTTGTGGGAATCAGAATACTTGCTAAAAGAATTGTAGGTAGCAAGATGGCTGAAGATGGTATAGCAGTGTTGCCGGTGGAGGACACATTCATGTGGTTTGGTCTCATAGTTGTCTCCGACCATTTATTAGAGAAAAAAATCATCCAATGAGCAACTATGCCTATTTCCAATCTCCTTAACGTCTCCATCTTTTGGTTGTTTGAATTAATCCTGAAGCTGGTCTGCTAAGGGACTGTTCACCCTCGTTGTGTCCTATCAAGCCTGGACTCTCCCTAGAAGCTAAAATGACTAAACTGAGACTATTGTACTTTGGTCACATTATGAGAAGACAAGAGTCACTGGAAAAGACAATAGTGCTGGAAAGGCTGAAGGCAGCAGGAAAAGAGGAAGACCCAAGAAGAGCTGCGTTGACTCAGTAAAGGAAGCCACGGCCCTCAGTTTGCAAGACCTGGGCAAGGCTGTTAATGACAGGACATTTTGGAGGCCATTAACTGATAGGGTCACCATAAGTTGAAAGCAACTTGAGGGCACTTAACACACACAGTATGCTTTGCAAAACCTCTATATGTGTGATAGATCCCCCTCGTCCTAAAAAACCCACAAAACCTGTCTAAATTACTTCCTCTGGAACAGAAACATTCAGGCCTAGAATATTGCATCTACTGATTCTACTAGAGCCCACAGCCAGCTCTCAAAATGTCTCTGTGACGCTCTAAGGAAGGCATTCTGTCGAAATTAACTGGTTGGCTGGCTTGGCTGCTGGGGCACATCAGCTCTGCAGACAGCTGCAAAAACATGCCCCGGTTTTCAAAATAGCTGTTGGCAATGTCCACTCCCTCCAGCCTTTTGTGGGCTGAAGGATGGGTATGCATGTGCTTTCTGAACATAAGACAAAAATGCATTCACTATCAAAACATTTGCCTGGGTAATATCTTGTAAGTAGAAATAACTCCTAAGGATAAACTATTGCAAGATACTTGTAATCCAAATAGAGAATTTTGTAAACAACTATAGAAATATCAAGTGAGGCTAGAAACGAAGTGTCTTGTTTTGGTTAATGTCAGTTGGAATTACCAGCCTCCAGGTGAGGCCTGGAGATCTCCCAGGAATACATGTGATCTCCAGACTGCAGGAATCAGTTCCTTTGGGTGGTAGACTTCATGGCATTATACCCTGCTGGGGCCCCTCTTCTCCCAAACATCACCCTCCCCACAGTCCATCCCCAAGTCTCCAGGAATTTCCAACCAGGAGTTGTTAACCCTAATGTCAGTGGTACCTCACACTTACTGAATTTCTGGCATAGACCTGTCTTCTATGTGGGGATAAACCCATGTGTATATTTGTCATATGGGATGAATGCATATGTGTATTTTGCAGACTGTACATGCTACGGAAAGGAAAGGCCTCCTGCTGTGTGTACAAAGGTTCGGACAGGCACATGACTTCATCACATGAGGCAGACTAAGGGTAGGTTATGAGCTATTTCCTAAAAGAAAGGTATATCCATGTAGGAAAAATTGTCATATGTAAAGTACAGTAGTTGCTAGCAGCAGACTTCCTTAGAAATGCAAAATACTATCCAATTGTTCATATGAATTTTGCAAATAAAAACAACACAGGAATTGCCCTCCATGTGCAGTTTAATGTTGGTCTCCAACTCCTTTTACCCATTTTGGTGATTAACAGCATCTTGGGGAGAATTTCATGATTTTCAGAAGGCTAGGAAGATGTGATCTAGGTGCTGCTGCACTATGAATCTTTTAAAAGCAGCCTAAGAAATATTTAAGACCTTAGTGTAGGAAGAACAGCTCTCCCAGGCATAATTTTTGGTGCTGGTTGCAGCAGGGAGCGTATGCTGTGAGGAAAGTATTATTTTTCTAAATGGAAGGTGTCAGATGGTCACGCAATGTGACTGCATGTTCGAGATCACTGCCTCCCATCTGCAATTTGTGACGTGTGAAAGATTCTGCCCAAATGTGCTCACCAACTGGAAATCCTCAGCAGTTTTTTTTTCTTATCAGGAGAGACCAAGATAACCAATGGTTTACAGATCAGGGATCCTATCAAATTAATATCACTCTAGGATAAAATCTGTTTTAAATACAACTACTAAACTCCAGCAAAGTTAACTAGTACATTCAAGTCCATCCGTCTGATTAGAAAACCCTGTGAAACAAGGAGATTTTATGTTACCAACATTTATATTCCTCTCTTTTTGAAGCAGATTTAATAATAAAAGGTGCAGTCTTTCCCAGCATTAATTAGTGCTATCTAATTCCAATAGCTGCTATGTTTATTAAAGGCATTATTATATTTGGGTTGGCTTTCTCTGCACATTTTTATTCTGTATCCCAATACCATTGTTTCCTTTCTGCCCGTATTTAGTCAGCTGCATTTATTTTAATGCAATTGATCTAGAGAGGCAAAGTATAGGATGTCTGTACCTTAATAGGGCCCACTCTAACAGGGCAACTACTCAAGTGAGTTGATGGTATGGATGGTATGGGATGCCATCCTGAGGTTTTCACTTCAATAGAAGCTGGATTGCTCACCAGTCGGCTTTCTTTTCTTTTCTTTTTTTTCTTTTCTTTTCTTTTAACTTAGCAATCTGTTTAGGGCCATTCCACACATCATGTTTTGGGGGATACATCCAAGATGTTTTATGCATGCACTTTAAAATGACATGTGAAGAGAACAAACATACAACACATGTATTACAGCTCTATTCACCCCAAACAGTGAGAACGTAGCACAGAAAAATGTATGCCCCCCCCCCCAGCATGTTTGCTTCCATGTGGTCCCACAGGCTGTAGGCAACAGAAGCAGAAGTGGAAGGGAGCAGAGTGTGTATTTCCTCTCTGCTTGTGCCATCCAGCTCAATTGGAACTGGGAAGCCTTAAGGGCAATAACGGGCTATCCATACCTATCACCTCCTCTCCAATGGTGCTCCTGCTGATTTTGGGCCCCTGTCAAAAGAAATCAACCCTGACTGTTCCCTGGAAGGCCAGATAATGAAACTGAAGCTCAAATACTTTGGCCACCAAATGAGAAGGGAGCACTCACTGGAGAAGACCCTGATGATGGGAAAGACTGAAGGTCAAAGAAGATGGGGATGGCAAAGGATGAGATGGTTAGACAGTGTCATCGATGCAACAAACATGAAATTGAGCAAACTTCAGAGGACAGCGGAAGACAGGAAGGCCTGGCGGGATCTGGTCCATGGGGTCACAAAGAGTCGGACCCGACTGTGCGACTGAACAACAACAACAACAACTGATTTGGTGGTGAACTTGCCCTGTGTGTTTCACAAAGGCAAACTATTGACTACAGTTGTCTTTTGAGTTTACAGTTGTTGAAAAAGGATTGATGCTCTGTAATATGTGAAGGAGCCCTCATCTTGCATCTCTGGGATTATTCACTGGAAAGAAAGGAAGTATTCTTTGTAATTTTGAGTTCTGGCAGTATGAATCAGAGAGACGCTGGGGAAATTGGTAGGTTTGGGCAGAAAGTAGGACCTATTCTGCAGATTGCAGAAAATTAATAGGAAATAATTTGGGTCCATTGTTGTTTAGCAGGCACAGATTCTTTCTTGAATTTCAGAGTAAATTCTGCCTCCTCCCCATCTAAAAAGTCATAGGTTTTTACTGGTACCTATTATCTTTTGTGGGATGTGGGTCAAAAAGATGAGTTTATACAACTCTTATCAGTTTTGGGAGTCACTGGGATTATTTTGACCAATTGTTGTATTAGGAAACCTCAGTATTAAAGAAATAAAATATATTCCAATCTCTTTGATACTTTTGAACTCACTTATTAATTGTAAAACATGAGATTTTCTCACTGATCCATAGCCCATTCAGAATTTAGCTTTAGACTTCTGGTTCCACTGATTTTCTTCAACTGACATGAGCATTCATTTGGTTTATATCTTAAATGCACATTTTGCAATGATAAGTAAAGCTTAGTACCCCCCCCCCCAGGCTACTGTTGAATCTACTGAATGTTGATGGAAGGGAGGCCTCCAAGGAAGACTGCAGAGGAAGGCAATGGCAAACCACCTCTCCTTAATCACTTGCCTTGAAAACCCTCTGGGGTCCCCGTAAGTCAGCAATGACCTGATGGCACTTTACACACAGACACACACACAATGCAGTCACTGGCACCAATCTTGGCTGCGGTACCTCCTTAATGTCAGAAATTGCATTGGTGCCAAATTGTCTGTTTCTTTAGCCTCCTACACCAACCGGTCACACAGTTGCAATGTAAAGGTATTTTCTGCATTTGAGATTGACCCCCCGTCACATATTCACAGCCACCTGTAATGGTATGCCTGTATGGTATGTATAACCATGAATATCACTACAATACTGACTTGGATCCCATGGAAGATTTCCTTGGATGTAAGGGGAATGATTTTTATGGTTTCTCCCAACCCACTGCAGACCTCCAATTCCCCTCTGCTGTTCCTGGGTGAAGAGAAGCATTTCAGGGGTTATTTTGGGCTGCAGTGGGAGGGGGGAATCAGGGAAGTCCCACTTTACACATGGAAATATCTTCTGTCTGGTGGATCCAAGCCTACAGGTAACTGTGCACGTACTCTTATTTGCACATACGTTTTCACATACACCAATGGAAATACCATTCTGTCTGCAGATCTGCTGTTTAGCTACTAGAAAAGCAACAGAATCCAAACTGTTCTGGTCTTCTGTGTTAGCACTACATGAATGTGGCTCTCATCTGTCTCAGTGTGTGTTTGGGGGTAGGGCAGTGTTTTAAGAAATGAGTGGTGCTTCCTTACTTCTCACGGTATATTAATATCTCCACTTGCAGCTATATTAGAAACCTATTATTGCCATTAAGTGAATATGTGAACAGGTGCACTCTACTTGACATATATGTGATTGTGGGAATGCCATCCATGTTGCTCACCTGGATTTCAGTAAAGCTTTTGACAGGGTTCCCTGTGATGTTCTGATGGGTAAATTGGAGGACTGCAGACTGGACTCTAGGATAGTTAGATGGGTAGTGAACTGGTTGGAACATTGCACCAAAGAGCAGTTGTCAATGGCATTTCATCTGTGTCAGGCTGTTGCTGGCCCCCAGTGGGGACTCTGCCCTCTGCCATGGCTCTGGGGGTAAAAAGGGGGCTGCTCGGGTCTCAGAACGCAGGTGAGGGGCCTTGACCAGCCGACAGCAGGCATCCTCTGAAGTCTGACTCTTTCCACTCTCTCTCAACCAACATCAGTTTGTCCTCCCCTGATCTCCTGCCTCCTTGACCCCAGCTTCTTTGCCACCTTTTATGCCTCCCAGCCCTGCTTCCCCACCCCTTTCCCTCTCCCCAGTGGTCCCTCTACATGTCATTTAATCCAGGTCCCTCTCCCATTGGGCAAGGGCATCTGTTCCCTTAAGCCCTTTTCCCTGCCTCCCATCTGTTCATCTTGGGATCGGGTCAGCGTCCTCTCCTGGCTCCTGCTTGCCACGGGGCTCAGACCTGCACCAAGATCAGCGCCTCTCCCACCTTCCTGTCATCCTGCTGGTGGAGCTTGTGGTCCCGTGGCTTGGCTTAACCTACTGCTGGGATGCAGCCAGCACCCACCAGCTCCCTCTCTCTCCAGGGACCCGGCTCCTCCCCCCGCAGTCCAGTGGGGTGCTACAGGGTACATTTTAATATTTTTATAAATTATCTGGATGAAGGGGTGGAGGGACTACTCACTAAATTTGCAGATGACACCAAAGTGAGTGGAGTAGTGAACACCCTGGAAGATAGAGATAGAATTCAACGAGCTCTGAACACACTGGGAAAGTGTGCGGATATGAACAATATGCAATTCAACAAGAATAAGTGCAGATTTCTACATCTGGGTAACAAAAATGAGAAGCACACATACAGAATGGGGGATACACTTCCAGGTAGCAGTGTATGTGAAAAACAACTTGGGGTATGGGT
Source organism: Gekko japonicus (assembly GCF_001447785.1). Classification (NCBI taxonomy): domain Eukaryota; kingdom Metazoa; phylum Chordata; class Lepidosauria; order Squamata; family Gekkonidae; genus Gekko; species Gekko japonicus. Next base: position 122,800 of record NW_015175994.1, read on the forward strand.
GGACTGTAAGCTAAATATGAGCAGTCAGTGTGATGCAGTAGCAAAAAAGGCTAATGCGGTCTTGGGGTGTATCAACAGAAGCATAACATCCAGATCATAAGATGTCATAGTTCCACTGAACACCACATTGGTCAGGCCGCACAAGGAGTACTGTGTGCAGTTCTGAAGACCTCACTTCAAAAAAGATGTGGACAGAATGGAACAGAAGCAGAAGAGAGCCATGAGGATGATCAGGGGCCTGGAGACCAAGCCCTGTGAGGAAAGGCTGAGGGACTTGGGAATGTTCAGTCTGGAGAAGAGGAGGTTGAGAGGGGACATGATTGCTCTCTTTAAGTATTTGAAGGGCTATCACTTAGAGGTGGGCAGGGAGCTGTTCCTGTTGTCAGCAGAGGATAGGACTTGCAATAATGGGTTTAAATTAAGGGTGGGAAGGTAATGGCTAGATATTAGGAAACTTTTTTTTACAGTAAGAGTAGTTCAGCAGTGAAATCAGCTGCCTAGGGAAGTAGTGAGCTCCCCCTCACTGGCAGTCTTCAAGCAATGGCTTGACAAACACTTGTCAGGGATGCATTGAACAGGACTTTGGATTAGATGGCTCGAATGACCCAGTTCTATGATTTTATGCTTCTAACATACCCTGAAAATCTTGTTGGTCTCTAAGGTGCTGCTAAACTCACATCTGTCATACTGCAGACCAATATGGCTACCCTCTGAAAAAATATGAACATATAACATTGGCCAGACAGACTACTGGCCCACCAAACTCAGTAGTCTGATTGGTTATGAATCTGCAGGGTCAGAGGCTGAAAAAGGCTTCTCTGCTACCCAAATTCCTTTTGTTGGAAATGGCAGGGATTAGACCTGGAACCTTCTGCATGCAAGGCCAATGTGTGCAAGGCCAAGACATACCCCTCCCTTAAAAAATGTCAAGTGTTTTTGACAACATGCTTTTTATTATTATTTAACATTGTCACTGATGTATTAACAGCGCACGTACAAAGAACTAGCAGTTCTGGACATTTGATAACAAGGATTGCCTTTCTTCCTGAGGTAACAGTGTGAAGTAAAAGTGTTTTGGGTTTTTTTCTAAATGCCCCATTAAGAATTAGCACAGGGAAACCAACATCTCAGGATCTCAACACAAAGCTTTCCCTTACCTGTAAAACATCTTGGTTCTAGTAATAGTTACTGCTGTCAGTATTCTGTTTTCTATCTAGAGACCCGGATCCCTTTAGATTGTTTAAAAGGCATGGGCTGCATCTTTTCACGAGTGAGTAATATTTATGCCTTTTGTTTTTCACAATGGCATATACTTAGCCTCCAGTGACATATAAGGAATTTGCAGTATAATTTATTGGAAAGATGATCAGGCATATTGATGGATAGTTACAGAGAAGACAGCCACAGTCACAATCTCATGCAAGGTGAGAAAATGGCAGTTCTTTGCCCATTTGGAAGAGTGTGGCACAAGGGTAGCAAAAAATGACAAATGCAGGGAAATAAGGAAGTTTCAATAATAATGTAGAACTGGGGTTTGTAAAGGGCAGTACATTTTCTGCTTAATTGATTATATAATAACTGTAAAGTAAAAACATGTGAAAATGGGCTGGTTATTTCTAAAAAGAATGTATTAAAAGCAAGCAGCTTCTCAAAAGGCGATTATTTGTTGTCTTCCTTCTTACATAATACTGCGGAGCCAAAGAGTGAAGAGAGACCAAAGCATCCACCAAATGTTGCATGAAGCTCTTAGGAGGGGATTTTGAAAGAAGAGTTTGCATTGTTCAGAAAATCACTCAAGCAGAGTGAGGGTGGAATTCCATCTGTTCAGTTCAGTTCAGTTCAGCGAACTGGGTCACTTTTAATGGTTCACTAAATTATGACTAACTAAAAATTACAGTTAATGTGCTTTAAAAATCTTGAGCTGCATGACAAGATCACCTTATTGCTTGTTCTCTCTTGCCCTTGAGTTTATCACCTCAGAAAAGGTGGGGGGAGGGAGAGAGAATGTAGATTGAACAGTTAAAAGTGGGAATTCCTTTGTGTAGTAACAGTTGGATTCTAGGATCTCATGAGAAGCTCATGATGTCATCATGTTTTAGTTGTCCTCCTGCAGAATGATATACTGACTCCTCTTTGACTTTCTAAGAAGCCAGTTTCATATTCCAGTAATAACCAGGGGATGCATAAGGTACTGATTTCATTGAATTTCCATTAGGAAGGACTCAATGAGTTGGTTATTTGGCTGCACCAAGGCAGGTAGATGAGTTAGTTCATGGTCTGTCTGAAATAATGCTACCTGTTGGTTACGATAAAGAAGCCAGGTCAAGGACCAGAGCTTCTTGCCACAAAGAAAGTATCATGAAGGTGAGAAGGGAGCTCTGAGTACTGCAACGTTTCTCGATGCTCTGTCACAACTAAGTAACTCCTATGTCCCACTTTTAGGATGGCCAACTAGAATAGGAAGATACATCTTTCCAAATACATCTGCATCTGCAGAAGTAGTGGAACTTTCAAGAAAAGTAATTTATCCTCTGATGTCTTTAAGCAGTGAATTCATTGTTAATAAAAATTAAAAGTGACAAAATAGCCTTTATTATGACCACCACCACCCCAATGTTATCAAACAGTGTGTATAGTTTCTGTGTCATTTTAGTTGGTCTAAGCAAAAGGCTTTACATAGCTGTTGCTATTAGAAGATAATCCTCTTTGGATGGATAAAGGTGCTGCTTCTGATAGTTTAATGAAAGCAAGTGTATTATTCTAATACCAATTTTAGATCAGGAGGGGAGCATTTTACTCATGTTGATTTCAATTTACATTATATTGGGAAATGATAAAGAACCAAATGGTTCCCCCCCCCAAGACATGTCATATATGGACAATCATTATTATATCATATCATTATGGTATAATCAGTCTCCTAGGTTCTGTTTTGAGATCATAAAGTATGGAGGGATGTGCTGTTTTATTTTTTTACAATACTTGCTTTCAAATACTAATCCCTTTTGCCATTCCTAGTCTGAAAGCAGCAATGTCCAAGATAATCTAATTAATTTTCCAAGAAGGGCTTTCCAATCTATTTCTTTGCTGTATGTTGCATCCCAAGATGATGGTCTCTTTGTATGTCCCAAACAATGTGTTACGTTTCAGTTCATCTTTGGTCTATTGCCTCATACCCAGTTCATTGCATGCGGGAGTGCACAGGAGTGGGGGGGCGGGGGCGGGAACATGCAACAAGCCCCGCCCCCTGCTCCCAGCAGCCCTCAGTTGGGCCACAAGGAGCAAGAAGCAGCCAGGTAAGTTGCAGAGCCCCCCCCCCGTCTTCAGGTACAAGGTCTCCCTCCTCTGTGAGGGCAAATCTGTGCATCCCCCCCCATAGCTAGCAATCCAAAACAGTCCAGTGGCACCTTTAAGACCAAGTTTTATTCAGGTACAAGCTCTCCCTCCTCTGCGAGGACACATCTGCACATTTCCCCCCCCCAATAGCTAGCAATCCAAAACAGTCCAGTGGAGCCTGAGCAGTGGGTGTTGCCTTCTGACACACTTCTAGTGATGTCAGGGGGTGTGGCATATTCTCATAAGTTATGCTAATAACTTATGCTAATGAGCTCCTGCACCTCTTTTTCTATGAAATGACCCCTGCTCATACCTATACAATAATGGCAACATATACAATGCTTCTTTCCTGACTGACTAGCAGGACTAAATTACCTTCTATTTACAATTTACCCCCCATGGTAGCTACAAGTCTTTCACTCCTGGTCTAGGTGTAAAATGGCCAAAAGCCTTTGAAGTATATGTCTAATTGCCTTCTACTGACCTCTAGAAATGGCCACCATTCTAAAATATGTGTTTATTGTGCTCTTCTCATATAGGAGCTGTGATGTCAATAGATTTCTGGGTCAACTTTCTATAAAAGAGCAGATTTATTTAGCTAGTACATTTTTTCTCAACCATCCTCCAAGGACTGGTAGACACTGTTTTCCCCTTCTCCATTTTATAGGGTTAGGCTGAAAAAGAGTGATGCAGTAAGCTTCATGGCACAATGATGATTTGAACCTGGGTCTCCCACACCCTGCTTCAAGACTCTAACTACTACACCACATTGTCTTACCACACAAATCCCACACAGCAAGGTATAATGCCCTGTTCAATTCCATCTACACCAGTGCCATTTCAGAAGACTGCATATCACATTTTATCTTGTCTCTCTTCTAGCAAAATCAGGGCAGCATGCATGGCTTTCCTCTTCCCCCTTTTATCCCCACAACACCTCTGTGAGGTAGGTTAGGATGTGTGAGAGTGACTGACCTAGTGTCATGGGCCAGGGAGCTGCCACCTCCTCCTTGGAGGAGGAATCTGAAGAATCGGGCCCCACACTGATGGAATCCCCACCTGAGCAGTCAGATCCAGCAGCAGACCCAAAGGGGGAAGCATCCGGAAATGAGAATGCATCCCAGTCATGGCTGATCTGCTCAATCTTCCAGGAGAAGAAAGAGACGCCACAGATGCCAGCTTCCCTGCTAGCCTCTCCTGAGCAGTAGAGCACAGAAGAAGAAGAGAGTGCTTGGCAGCTCAGGAGAGATGAAGGGGTACCCACTTGGCTGCTCAGAAACGGTCAGTGTTAATTCCTGGAGTGGATTCCTTGCAGGACCAGGAGTGACAAGCTGATAGGGAAAATGTAAAAGACCCGCACCTGTAGGAAGGTGAACATGACTGTAAGGAGTTACACCTGCCCTTTTGGGGATGAGTCAGCAAAAGGTCCAGATAAAAGGAACATGCTGAGCAAGGCTTGGTGTGGAAGCAACCTTGCTTGCCACCAGTGTTCCCTCTAAGCTGAGTTAGTGTGAGCTAGCTCACAGTTTTTTTGCCTGCGGCTCACACATTTTTGTCTTAGCTCAGGAAGGATGGCTCCAGGGCAAACTGATTTATGCAGTAGTAAAATCGTTTGCTCACAACTTCAGTGCCAGTAGCTCAGAAAGTAGAATCTTTGCTCACAATATTCCAGAGCTTAGAGGGAACATTGCTTGCCACTCCTCTATTTGCTGACCTGTTTAGCAAACAGAGCCCTACCCTGACCCTTCTGCCTTGTACCTTGTCACTAGTAATCTGTGCTTGCTCCTGAAGCCTAGGACCCAGACACCTGTATCCTGCACCTGTTCTCAAGCCTTGAAGCTGGACCCCTGGACCTTTGACCCTCCTACACTGACCCTTGGATTGGACCTTGAAGCTGGACCCCTGGACCCTTGACCCTCCTACACTGACCCTTGGACTGGACCTTTGGCTATCCATCTCCAGACTGCTTTGTAGACCTTGTTCCTGTGTATTTCTGTACTTGTTGCCATTGTATTTGTGTATCCCAGAGACCCAGGGTACAACAACAGTGCCAGGCTTAGTCCTAAATGTGACACTCCCCAGTCCTAACCTGATACTTTAATGGCCCGCACCCCTTTAGCTCCCTACCAGATTGTGGCAAGTGTAAATGATAATAGATTTAGTTATAGCAGTAATCTAACCTCCTTTCCTATGAATATGGTTTTTGTCATACTATACTTGTAGTCTTTATTCTCACTGTCTATTTTTTTTTGAGAGGCAAGATCTATGTTTGTGTGCACAGCATGAATTCAAATTAAAATTTACAAATGCTATATAAACAGACAATCTGAATATAGTCTGGGGGAAAGCAGGCTATAAATTATTAAATTTAAAAATGCATGACGTGAAAAGTCACAACACCATTTGCTGCTTTTAAAATTCAAATTTTGCCTTTCCCCCACAAAATTCAGGCTCCCTTGGCAGGTTTTCACTGAGTGAAAAATATGTCTGGCCATGTTCCTGTTATGTGCCTGAAACACAGGTTTCAGATCCTTTTGTATGTTCAAATCCAAATTTGTCAATTGTGAATGCATGAAACTTGTCAGATACTGAATTGGTGCAATTTTTCATTTCAGCACTAATACACATATAATGCTCATCTGCCTCATTGTCTTTTGGCACCTGTTTCTCTCAGTCTGGCTCAAGAGTGAGGCCTGTTCACTGGAAGCCTTCGACAATATACCCTGGACATGTTTTATTGACTGCTTACTAGAAAATGTGCTCTGGGTTTGTCTGTGTGAACCGCTAGGTTGCTGTTACCGTAGAAAGTATGACATGATAGATCTTCATGTAACCATATTCACCAGTTTCATGGGAATCTAGATCCCAGAGTTTGGCTTGAACTTATATGAATGATAAGTTATTTGCTATACCCCACTCATACAACATATGGTGCTGCTTTGGTCTCTGTAGCTAAGGCTTCTAGCATAAGTGCCAGTTTACCATGCTGTGCTTGTTGTAGGATTGTACAGACTTGCTGACTGGGCATGTCAAAGGAAAGGGTGTGAATCTTTTTGTCACTCTTGCTTCTTTGGTAACCATTTTCTCAGCATAAATACAACTCTAGCCTGTTGAATGCACATTTTCTTAGTCTTAATAGTTTCCATATATTCCATTTACTGTTAGGGGCAGGCCTGCTTAGTGCCACTTCAAGTTCATAGAAGAAGATTCTCTCTGCTTCGCCCCCTTGAGGAAATGGCAAAAGAGAAAGACAGGTACAAGGGAAGGAAGGAGTGTACCAGTCCTTAATAGTGAGAAATGGATTGTCAGCACCCCCTTTTGAACACTTCTCAGAACTGAAACTTTAGGGGACCACTATCATGATACTAAAGCCAGGAAAACAGCATATTAACATGTAGGTTTTCATGGCACAGACTGGGCATATTTCTAGACTGGCAGGAGTGTGGAGATTAATCTACCTGCCTTTCCCTTTCTGGTCCATTTTAGAATGTCACCATTTAAGGTAAACTGACTGCCTGTCCATGTAGCCATCTGCCACCTCCAGTGCCTACCATGAAACTTCACACTTGGAGAGCACAACCAATTCACTTGTACCGAAAGCTCCCCACAGATATGATTAGGTAAGCAGTCTTAAAGAGATGAGCTTAAGCATAATTGCAGCAATGTGTGTAGTATGTGGAGTAGTATACTGCCCACCTTGTGTTCTTCTGAGCATGGCCATCCCTCCAGCATGTGTATGATCTAAAAATCAGCAGTGCAGTTCAGCTGCAGAAACCTTCTATTTTTGAATGGAATCTATAGCTGCAATGTATGCTAGATTGCCAGCACTGCCTTGGCAAATGCCAGTAGATTTAAAAAACAGTACTTGGGGAGAGTGGAATTTGGAGAAGATGTGATGTTGCTGCTGGGTGATACTCTAAGAATTTTCCCCTGTCTATAATAAAGACCATAAAGACATGGGGAAATTCCAAAAGTGTTGCTATGGAGTCCATTTTCCAGCCATTTTTCCCCTCCCACTTCTGTTTTTCTTTCTTTCTTTCTTTCTTTCTTTCTTTCTTTCTTTCTTTCTTTCTTTTGAAAATGGGTGAGGGAAGCAAGAGGGAAAAACCCTTAAAATCCAGCAACCAGACAAGATTAAAAAAAGAAAAACGTAAAGGCAAGACAAAAATGTAACAACAGTGGTGTTGGATCTACATATAATTTTCTATAAAAGGTTTCCAAATATCTAAAAATAAGTCCATGCACAATTGCCATCTGTGTGGCATGTGTTGAAATGTTGATAGAGTTCTAAGGTCATCAGTCCATTGATTTACCACTCCTAATTTCTTGAGGAAGGATTCGGGCTGAAGGCGGGGGTTTGTGTGCCATGGGTGGGCAAATGGCAAACCTAGAGTACTAGCTGATGAAGCTATAGCCACAGATAGCCTGGTGCAACAACCTTGCAGGTGAAATTCAGGCTACCTTAAAGTGATTGCTGATTATAGAGTATCACCTGCTTGGCCTTGATCAAGGTGGAGACCATGTCCCTAAACTCCTGGAGAAGATGGAAGGCTGCTTGCACAGTGTCCAGCTCAGTTCCTAAGGAAGTCAGTGAAAGTGTTGGTTCTTCAGTTTTTTCTGGAAACAGAGTGATGTCTTATTCAGACATTATAACCTCGAAGGACTACATTGATAGCTGGTAATCTCACAAGTGAGATTACCAGCCCACGAAGAGGAAATTGTCCAAACAGTATATGATTCCCCATCCCTTGGCTGTACCTGTCTCATACTATCCACTTCACTGCTAAACTAAACCTCTCACATATGAAACAAAAAACAGAACAACTCATTGACATAGCCCAGCCAGAATCAAATTGTCCTCACAATTTGAAACCCATAGGTTATCAGCTTTGGAGAACACAGGCAGGAGCTGAAAAAGAGATTTAATGTTACACTTGGCCAGGAGGAAAGACCTATTGATAGTGCTAATGATTCTGACAGCTGTTTCTAGCTGTTGTCAAAGCCCCCTGAGATTACCGTATTATGTGAGGTGAGCTTCTTGGGGTCCCAGAGCAACTTGGGCCTGGGGATTTGTGTACCTCTTCTTCCCCCCTGGCAAGCCAGGTTAAGGCCCAAAACAACCTGCAGAGCATGCAGTTAACAAAATTTCATATGAAACTTAACATCAAAAAAGCTCCATAGTATTACAATTCCTAAGCAACTCTTATTATTTCATTTGAATTCAGACCAATACAGACCAATACAATACAATAGTTACACAGACAAGTAAAGAACTTGAAGGGAACCAACCATCCCCAAGTATGGCTTCACTGTTCTAGGTGGAGAAAAGAACTCTCAACTCCAAAGTGGAAAAACAAATGTCCATGAAGCAAATACATCCAGTCTTTAAGACTTGAGGCAAACACAAAATGACGACCAGCAGTCAACCCATTCTCTAGATATTAATGGGTTATCAGTCCCTTCATCAGGACTGCACGTTGATGGGCTCTCCCAGCAAGTAGCGCCTCCAAAACTGCTTTGTTTTGCAGCAACAGGAACTCCCTCAGAACAATGTCTCTAAACAGAATTATAACAGTAACACTAACACTCACAATACAATGAATAACAAACATCAAGATTGACTTGCCAATAAAATATCTTACCAAAACTGCCTTATTTGTCTTTATTCATGATGAACATGTGGCCTCCCTTTGCAGGCATTCTCTCATCTAAACATGTCAAGACGGCTCTTAGGGACTGGCAAACCTCTGTTAATACTTAAAGCTTGTCTGTGTCTCCAGATGCAAGTTCACTAATCAGCTTGTCAGTGATGTCAGTTTAGAGAAAAGCACTCAAATCTACATATGCATTGATTCCCAAAGGTTCACATGCTTCTAACTTAAAGGTATATTCCGCTTCCTTTTGTAGCAAAATGTTTTGAACATTTTCCTTTTTGAAGGTGTTGTGTTGATGTTTGTAAGTGACACAACATTTTATATCTTCTATACTGTGCTCCTGTTCGTGCCAGTGTTGAACTAAGGGAGCGTCCCTAACGTCATTAGCAATTCTCCAGTGATGCTCCAGGACACGAGTTTTAAATGCCCTAGTTGTTGTTGTTGTTCAGTCGCACAGTCGAGTCCGACTCTTCGCAAACTGTCTAACCATCTCATCCTTTGCCGTCCCCGTCTTCTTTGACCTTCAATCTTTCCCAGCATCAGGGTCTTTTCCAGTGAGTGCTCCCTTCTCATTTGGTGGCCAAAGTATTTGAGCTTCAGTTTCATTATCTGGCCTTCCAGGGAACAGTCAGGGTTGATTTCTTTTAGGATTGACTGATTTGATCTTTTTGCAGTCCAAGGGACTCTCAAGAGTCTTCTCCAGCACCATAGTTCAAAAGAATCTATTCTTCGGCGCTCGGCCTTCCTTATCGTCCAACTCTCGCAGCCATACATGACTACTGGGAATACCATTGCTTGGACCATGCGTATTTTTGTTGGCAGGGTGATGTCTCTACTTTTTATCATGCTGTTTAGGTTCGCCATCGCTTTCCTCCCAAGGAGCAGGCGTCTTTTAATTTCATGGCTGCAGTCACAGTCTGCGGTGATCTGGGATCCCAGGAACGTGAAGTCTGTCACTACTTCCATGACTTCCCCTTCTATTTGCCAAGGAGTGATGGGGGCAGATGTACTAATCCCAATTTCTTTACAAGACAATATTGTTCAGTTTCTTTATGGGCCAGGTCTCCTAAGCTTGAAAGTGCACCTCTCAAGGATGCTACTATGTAGAACAGGACCAAAAAGGAGGCATTTTTGGTGACCATATTTGTTTTTGTATACATTAATATTGAGATTCAGTACCTTACATTCTGTGGTAACAGAACAAAATTTCAGCATCATAAAAAGATGAACTGGAAATATAACTTTATTCTTTGTTTCAAAGCATTAGAGCTTCATACAGAGGCCAGTTAATGCTTGATTGTTTTCAGTGGCAGCTGAAACAAACACAAAAATGGTTCAGAATTACACTTCTTCCTCTCTTGTAGCAGGAAAGGTCTCTCTTGTCTGCCAGGAAAGTGGGCACACCATAGCTCTTGAATTCTGTGTATACATCATAAACTTGCTATTTGTGGTAGAAATACAGAATATAGTTCTATCAGAATACTAAGGGTGCTGAAGATAGTGGCTTGAAAAATTTCCTTAACTTTTAATCTGGCTTGCCACCTTTCACTGTGGGATCCCCACCCTCAAGTGTTAACTAATGAACAGTGTATGCAAGTCACTACCATTCATGTTCTAGCATTTTGCAGTTGGAAATTCTTGTGACTTGGAACACTCATAACCATATAGCAACAAGTATAATGTTGGTGGGGGTCTCTCAGAGAGTCAGGACCTCTCTCCTCACTCTGGCACTCCATATGCAGACTTTAAAGATTCTGTGCAGGCTTTGGCAGTGCAAAATTCTAGGTTTATCATGGTGGCGCAAAATGCAACTGGAATCCAGGTACAATAAAGATAAAAAATTACATGCGGACTTTTGTTGGCAGGGTGATGTCTCTACTTTTTATCATGCTGTTTAGGTTCGCCATCGCTTTCCTCCCAAGGAGCAGGCGTATAATGTTGTTGGGGTCTCACAGAGAGTCAGGACCTCTCTCCTAACTCTGGCACTCCATATGCAGACTTTGAAGATTCTGTGCAGGCTTTGGCAGTGCAAAATTCTAGGTTTATCATGGTGGCGCAAAATGCAACTGGAATCCAGGTACAATAAAGATTAAAAATTAGGCTTTTATGGAGACTTAACAGACATGGAAATTTTTTTGACCTCGGTGGACTCTAAGTTGATTAAAAGAAGTTATGTCTTTTTACTTAATGATATGATGTATGATGAGACTGTTAAACCTAATATGATTTTATGCGCACAGAATGTAAGTCATAATATTGAATTAGAACAATGGGAACAAATATGGAAAGAAAACATTAAGATAACGAAAGTTATTGCATTTAAAGAGAATATGTATAAGATGTTTTACAGATGGTATATAACACCTGATAGAATAGCTAAAGGGAATAGTAAGTGTTCTAACAAATGTTGGAAGTGTTTATCTAGTACAGGATCCTTTTATCATATGTGGTGGCATTGTGATGTAACTAAGAGATACTGGAGATGGATTCATGCAATAATGCAGAAGATATTGGGATGTACAATTCCATTTATGCCCAAAGTAATGCTTCTGAGTATACTACCTAAAACTTTGAAAAAAGCAATAGATATTTAATTATTTACTTTACTACAGCGGCAAGAACGCTATATGCCAAATACTGGAATATGATTGTAACCTAAAAATGTAATCCCTAGAGCAAAGTATAGGTTGAGATAGCAGGTACAGATGTTGATTTTAAGATACAAAAATGTGAGCTCATAGAAAATAATGATAACGTGATATTGTATTAGACAGAGAATATCTAAGAGGCAATTATTGGAAACTTAAGCATTTGATACCCCCGTTTGTGTTATATGTGTGTATATTTGGTCTGTCTGTTATGAAAAAACAAATAAAATTCTGCCCCTTGAGGGCAGATTTAAAAAAAAAAAACACCAAAATTCTAGGGGAGGGTGGGATGGGATGTATAACTTCTGTATCTTGTCAGGTGCACTGGGCAGTTCTGAGCTCAGTTGGAGGTGTATGTACCTGTGAAGCCTCATTCAGCTTGGGTCTAGCATACCTGAGGAAACATTTGGTCCCCTATGATTCCCCTGACCCTGTACCCCTTGCTGGTACAGTATTACTATTATAGAATACAAGTGGAGACCTGCAAGAAACTTGCGGGATGGTTATCTCATTCGTCACACCTTTGCTTCCTCTCCTCACCCCCTACCTCTCTCACACTATTTCTCCTCTCTGCCCCCCTTTTCTTACTCTCTATTTCTCCTCCATGCATGTGACTTCCTCTCTCTTTCTGACCTGTCATCTTTCTCTTTGTTTTTCTGCCTCCCCACTTCATCACTCTTTCTCTCTCTTTCTCTGCTCCACCCCTCAAATGTCCAGGAATTTCCCAACCTGGAGTTGGCAACCCTATTTATTTATTTATTTATTTAACAGCCAATTTACCTTTATCTGCCTCTCTGTCTTCTGCTTTCCATCTCCAGCCCCCCCAGTCTCTACCTAGGAAAATTACAGTCTTTCTCCACAGTGGGGACCAAAGCAGCTTTCATTATTCCCTCCTCCTCCTTTTTATCTGCACAACAACCCTGTGAGGTTGGTTAGGCTGAAATATGTGACTGGTCCAAAATCACGCAGTCAGCTTCCACTGCAAAATGGGGATCTGAACCTGGGTCTTGCAGACCCTACTTTCAAGCTCTAACTGCTGCACCTCACTGGCTTTCATAGGGTGGCTGCTGATGAACGGTAGCAAGCAGCCGAGGCTAGGTGAGTCATGCAAATCAGGGGGGACCTGGCAACCCTA
>NW_015175994.1:136219-168027 GCF_001447785.1 Gekko japonicus
TAGAGCCCTGCGGAGGCCATCTCAAAAGGTTTTGGGGGGAATTCAGCCATCCCCAAAGGGATTTTTTTTAGTTTTTGGATTTTTCTATAAATTCAGGAAGTCTACTATGTAGGAAAAGCTGTTGGGGGAGAGAGAGCCCCCTGTTGGTGGAAATAAGTATCCACACAGAAAAAAACCCCTCTGGCTAATAGAATAAGGATGGAAGAGGTCCTGCCTGTGTACTGTCTGTCAGAGAATTAAAATTTGTCAGCACAAAGAAGGGCTTTATCAGGAATGGTACACCAACTGTGGAATTTGCTCCCCAAAGACATGTGCCTGAATACTATTTCATAGGCAGATTAAGACATTCGGAAGAGGTCCTGCCTGTGTACTGTCTGTCAGAGAATTAAAATTTGTCAGCACAAAGAAGGGCTTTATCAGGAATGGTACACCAACTGTGGAATTTGCTCCCCAAAGACATGTGCCTGAATACTATTTCATAGGCAGATTAAGACATTCTTGTTCAAAGTGGCATTTACAAATTAATCTTATGATCTAGGTTTTTTAAAAATATTTTTCTTGTTTCAAATGTGTTTTGTATGTTCTTCATGGTCTTTAGGACTTGTTAGCTGATTTTGGTTTCTTTTGGAAAGAAAAACTGGGATATGTTATAATTAATTATAAAATTATAATTATATCATTGTTACTAATCGAAAGTCAGCTGTGTTTAACAGTTCATTAGTGTATGATTTGTCCAAGGTGAAGACATTTACAGTGCAATCCAAAACAGAGTTATATTCTTAGAAGTGGTTTGAAGTCTACTCTAAAGTGTACCTCTGTTTAGGATTGTACCACGAGGCAAAATTGGACTTACTTCTGAGTAGACCGGCGGAGGCTTTCTCCCTTGGTAATGTCAAATTCCCCCAACTAGAACATTTGCTTATATCCTGAAGAAAAGGCTGTGCTTGCGCAGGTTCAACTAGAGCATGGAAAAGCCTTGGAGGGGATCAGAAAGGCCAGACATTTGCCCTCTGAGAAAGGCAAGACATTTCCCACTTCTTTCTTGAAACAAGTTCATTTTGATGTTTTCAATTTATAGCATTGTATTTCCTTTGCAAATGTTGGTGGAGTCTGAAAGGAAAAGAAAGGTTAGGATTTTTTTTTGAATTACGTCTAATAAACCTGAGGTTTATTTTTAATCTGGCTACTGTCAGGTTTTAGTCAGCCAAGGAACCAGATTAAAGAAGCTGGTTACTGTGCTAAAAGGTCAGAATTTCAGAGGTGTTGCTGCAAATGCATTACAACCAACTATTAACAATGCTTTCTTTTTTAAGGGGTCTGGTCATGTCCAGGGGAATGCCAGGTACATTTTTCTTAATGTATAAGCACAAGTTACACATAACAACCTAACAACACAATACTGCCTCTTTAATGCTAATCTATTCCTTGCAATCTACTAGATACATGTAGAATCATTGGTGTGTATCAAGAGAGCAAAATCAGATTCTGAAAATATCTGAAAGGATGCACTAGAGTGTACATAATAATGTATTTTAATCTGTCAGGCCTTAAAATTAATCATGAATTCCCACAGAGATTTTAATAATTTTGAGATGATGTTTTTTCTTCTTCTCTATCTAGTGATATTCTTGGACAGAGTTCTTCAAATGCAGCATGTAAAGGGGTGGGGGGGAAGTGAAAAGTGGGCATTCTGCCATTACAAAGTTACACAAGATACATTTATGAGTGGGAATGTTTAATTGGCTGTTTTATTCCTTCTCTTCGACCTAATGGTCTATCAGAAAGGTATCTTGGAAACAAAGCCGTTCAGGTGATGAGGTTGGCACCCAGCATGAACTATAACCACTGATGTATACATTAAGGAGAATGGTTCTTCTCTTGTAAATGAATGGAGAAGGAAAAGTCTGCAAACTGCAGTACTAAATTACAACAGGAAGGAGATTATATTCGTATTAAGGCCCCATCCCTTTGTGTTGCTGCGGTGAGGCTCAAGGGCAACACATCTCCTTATACTTACACTAAACCCTATTACTAGTGTCATAGGTGCCTTACCAGTTGTTGTGCCCGGTTTTTCCTTCCCTACCCCAACTCTTTCTCTCTCAACTGGAGCTGCTGTAATGGTATGCCGGGGGCAGGGTCTCCTCTTCCCGGCATCCCATGTTCCTGTCTGGAGCTTCACAAGTTGATGCAAATGGTTTCAAGTCCCAGGGAATACCTCCATCGCCATAGCTCTCGCTGTAGCCCTTGCTGTGAATGCATTTGATAAACTGGCACTCTTTTCTTTCTTTCTTTTTTTAAAAAGCAGCATAATTAGCACAACTTTTCAGTTTTGATCAGCCTTCTCCCTTATGAGAGGCAGCTGCACAGAACCTGCAATATGTAGCATCTGTACTGCAGAATTGCTATTGTACGAAGAACAACAACAAAGGAATACATACAATTTACTGCCCAACATCAGGTTACAATCTGCAAGTCCAGTTATGGGTTGGTATAATTCAGTCAATTTGTTTGCATGTCTCTGGCAAGTCCTATCAACTTGCACAAAATATATATTGAGTGGATGGCTGAAAGTTAGACCTGAAAAGCACATTTCACATCTTCAAGAAGTCCCCTTAATTTGTTTAATTAAAGCATTTCACTTGTGTTGCACCACTTACATGGATTTTGCACAGCTATGTATGCTTAACATGTGTTAAAATTGGGAATGTCCATGGCAATTATAGTCAGACAGAACATTCTAGCTACACTCTTTGTTTCTGTTGCTTTCTCTTCTCTTTGTCTCTTTTATCTCCTATTTTGAACTAGAGTGCTTCTTAACATGAGCTTACTGCCAGTGAATATTTAATTTTAGAACTAGCATAGGATGTATTAAAAGTTTCATACTATTGTATTAATAGCATTTGAGCTGGGATTTTGTTTTCCAGCCTCAGTGGTTGGTGATATTTCTGACGGGAGCACTGAGGTAGGGGCAGAAGAGAACTGAAGTGTGTCTGATCCAGCGGTTTCTCTTCTGTATCACAGTTTTATTTTATTTTTTATGAGGCTGTCGCAAATTGATGTCTTCTGATACTCAGTTCAATAAAACATTGTAGAAGTTTCAGTTGTGGATTGGAAATTGATGGGATAAAGAAAACGGCTGAAGGAATATCCAGGCTGGAAGTTACTAGTGAAATATTTGATCCATCTATTACCAAGTCTGCTGTGGGAGGTGCTAGGCTCTTTGTAATTAAAACTGTAGTTGATTTATTGAGTTCAATCTACCTTTCTGAATTTCTCTATGCACAGGTTTATGCCACATAAGAGTGTGTGAGAGGCACTCAGCATCAGATCTGTAATACAATGAATGAAGGGCAATGAATGTAGTGGCTAGACATCACTCCAGATTTTTGTGATTATATGTTGTTGATTAGTGGCTAGACATCACTCCAGATTTTTGTTAAAGCAAAATCTACCACCCACATCCCTGGCCATGATTTTGTACTCTGTTCAATAAATACACACATCACAAAATCAGCTGTTGTGCCCCATCTTTGGGCCCTTGTAAGACTAAGTATATGTAATGTTGTTTTCAGACTTCCACTATACCTCAGTCACTAAAATGTTAAATACTGTTACTTATAAGCTCTGCTGTGTGAATTCACTAACTGCTCAGCAAACACCAGACAACCCTCTTCCACAGGTTAACTATGGATTTAGAATCAGATGGGCCCTTTGCTGTGGCATATATGGGACTCCAGAGGTTGTGGACTTCACAGTAATAGGTCTCTTTGGTTTCTGGTATGTTCTCAATGCACAACGGAATGCATATGTAACACATTCCCCTACCATAGAAATAACTTTGTGCAGCCCCTCTTTGTTATGGAACGTTATACATGCATTAAAACACCATGGGGTTTTGGACTGCAACCAGGGCTCAATTACACAATTAAAGAGCTAACATAGTGACTATCCATTCTCTGTGACTGTATATTCTTGCATATCTGCTGAGTGACTTCATCCTCTTCACAAATTTGACTTTGCCTGTGGAGAGAGACAAATACCACTGTGATAGTTACTTTATTTATACTTTATTTGGTTTTGCAGAAAACAGCTGAAGTGTGTCTGACACACTATGCGCTACAGTGAATATTGACACATAAAGTATGGGAAATATTGTGAATATGAGGACAAAATTAATATTTTAATTAAGTAGCAACCACTGTGGAAGGAAAGAATGTGTCTCACGTACCACTGTGTGGTAACTGTAGCATACTTGTGGTATATTTATAATGAAACAAAATATAATTGCTATGTAATTACAGTTTAAGACCAAAACAATTTCTTAATCAGTAATTATGAATATAATGTTGAATTATTTTCATTAATAAATGTTTTGCAATTAACACTGCTTTGAAATTAATGTTGTATTTACAGCATTGCTAAGACTTGGTTACTTCAATTAAACACCAATTTAATCAATGCTGGGCTGTCAAAATACCCTCTCTGTTTAAGTGCCCACGCAAAGGCAAGTAAGTCTGCCAATTATCTGAGAGTCTTGGTTGTTTATTACCAAAATCAAATATCCAACCATGACAAAATGAATGTTTTTGTACCCTTCGTTATTTCATTGTTTATGGTCTCTTGCCTAGTAAAAAGGAAGGTAACAAGGAGATGAATAGTACAACACAAATAATACTACAGGAAACCCAGTTCTGACATAAGTCACAGATACTTTTCTAGAATTACAGATTAAGACTCTATCAAACGTGGCAATTTAATTATGCTGCAATGAAAGGAGGCAAAATTTGTTGAACAAATGGCATGTTTGGAAGTTTCATCAACTAAGTAATGGCTGCACATCACAGCAAACGTTGTCCCTCCTTTTTCCCCATGAAAGACTCCAAGGCCACTAAACTGATGTGTACCAACACAGAACCATTTGAAAACTTGTGTTGTAGGTGTCTGGACAAAGTGCTTCTGTTCAATAGAGATGGCTTAGATATTTTGTTATCTGGGTTCTGAAGTCCTTAAAGCCTCCTGAAACATTTAACTATCTTTCTTAAACTGGCGAGCTCCCATATGACATAACAGCTGTCTAGCAAATGGCAGGAAGGGAAGCCACAATCCCCCGGCCAGCACAGACCCAATATGATGTCATAAGAACATAAGAGACGCCAATGTTGGATCAGGCCAAAGGCCCATCCAGTCCAACACTCTGTATCCCACAGTGGCCAGAAATACCAGTGCCATCAGGAGGTCCACCAGTGGGGCCAGGACATTAGAAGCCCTCCCACTGTTGACCCCCCCAAGCACCAAGATGACAGAGCATCGCTTGCCCCAGAGTCCCTATCTATACCTTGTGGCTAATAGCCACTGATGGACCTCTGCTCCATATGCTTATCTAATTCCCTTTTGAAGCCGTCCATGCTTGTAGCTGCCACCACCTCCTGTGTTAATCACTCTTTGGGTGAAGAAGTACTTCCTTTTATCCATTCTAACCCGACCGCTCAGCAATTTCATGGAGTGCCCACGGGTTCTTGTATTGTGAGAAAGGGAGAAAAGTACCTCTTTCTCTACCTGCTCTTTCCCATGCATAATCTTATAAACCTCAATCATGTCACCCCTCAGTCGTCGTTTCTCCAAGCTAAAGAGCCCTAAGCGCCTTAACCTTTCCTCATAGGGAAAGTGTTCCAACCCCTTTATCATTCGAGTTGCTCTTTTCTGCACTTTTTCCAAAGCTATAATATCCTTTTTAAGGTGTGGTGACCAGAATTGCACACAGTATTCCAGATGAGGTCGCACCATTGATTTATATAGCGGCATTATGATATTGGCTGAGGAATGAGAAGTAAACGGGGCACTCCAGTCAGTCAGGTTATGCTCAGCCAGCTGAAAATGCCTTTGCAGCCTTTTGTGGTAGGGGGAGGGAGAAGTCACACTGTTCCTCCTTCTCCAGTTCCGTGGCTGTTCCTCTCTGAAAGCCCCAGTCTCAGAGTGTTTAATGGCTGTGTGTAAGAGAATTATCTCCTCACCCAGCCCATCCCCTGAACCAGTTCTTTTGGAGTATGCTTTTTCAGTCATTAATGAAAAGAGAGATGTCTATGATATTTCGATATGTTGGCCTGGATACAGACTCACATTTCCATGGGTGCAGAGACTTCCCACCCAGAGAATGCAATTTCCCTCCTTCCCTCTTCCCATGGCAGCCTGTGAAAACATTAGTCTGGATCCAACCCATATTCTCCACTCACTGCTCTGCCCCATTGAATTCTGCACCCTCCCACTGCAGTGTAGTTGTGCATAGAATTGTGGTCCCTCATGCCAGACTACGAAGACAGAATTGCTGTCTTATGCATCCCTCAGCCTCTTCCAAGTTAGCTTCTTTATGGCAATGCCCACAAAGATGTCATTAGATTTTTGTCCTACCCTTCCTTTTTTAGATTAGGTTGGGAGGCAGTGTTTTGTACAAGGTCACCCAGTGAACTTGATGGCTACACAGGGATCTGAACTTACATTTCCCTGGTCCTAATGAAGCTTCTAACTACAATACCACAGTGGCAGTCCAAGATGAACATCTTTGGTGAGAATGGGCACTTTCACCATAAATATTCTATAGCGAGAAATCTGGTCATTTTACAAAGAAATTCAAAAGTGGTTGTGGTTTGAGAAAGAATTTGTTGGCAACCTACCAATACAGGGGGGGGGAACCTTAGAAAAGGCCATAGTTTCTCTATCTCATTCCCTTGCAGATTTCCTGTGATACCAAGAGAATGATGGTTTACCAAAATGCCCAGGTGGGAAATGTATTTGACTAGCAAAGAGCAGAATTAGTGTGGATTTGAATGTTGCTTTTTTCTGCATGTGGCAAATACAAGGTTCATTCATGCAAACAAACAAACAAACCCACCACCAACAAAACCCACACTTACAAATCTCACTGATGGGCCAATTTGGGTATTCCAGAATCCATGTTAAGGTGCAAGTAGAATCCTTGTTTCTGAGTCACACTTTTCATTGTCCTCAACAGAGTTTCCAGCAACAGCCATATCTGCCACAAGTAAATCCTTATGGGATATAAATGATGAACGAAGTCTGCTTAAATTCCATAGTCATCATCTTGAGCAGAATGTAAACTTAGAGAAAAGATGTTTGAGAACAAAAGGCTTTGTCAGAAATGCCATGAAAAAGTGTTTGAGAAAACTGAGGGAAACTGAAAGCAGCAAGGATTGAAACCCAGGCATAATGTTGAATGCTGCAATGACAGAAAAATGAATTCAGTGACACCTTATTTAGGTAGTTGAAAAGTCTCTCTGTGGAAGGTGTGCACACTTGTCTCTCTCTTGGCAGGCAAACACTTGTTGGCAAAAGGAGGGAATTGCCCAAAACTTTAGGGGGGAGGAGAGTAAAGGAAATAAAGAACAAATGATCCACTATTCAGTCCATCTTTACTTAGCTTTATCCCGCAGTGTGTTAATTAGATGAGCAGATGTATAAGTTAGGAAGATTTCCAGATTAATTGTCAGGAAAGTGAAATGCTCAGCACAGGCTCCACTAAGCAGGGTCCTACTGTCTTGTCATGTTGCCACCAGCAGAACCAAATAAGCAAATAGGGCATCTGCAGTGTCTCCCAGATTTTGCCAAAGCTGTCTTCTTGGCCCTTGTTTGCAGCAAAGGATCTTCCATGATGGGGCTCTTCTGTACTAGCAGAAAGGACACAGAGGCCCAGAGCACCTTTTCAGAATAATACCATTCCTCTCCGGGATGCTGATGAAAAGATCCAAGCTGTTCATTTATTCTATGTCTCTTGGCATGGGTTTGGACACAGTTGTGTGCATTGTGTGTTGGTAATAAATTCCACGACTTTACAGAAATCTTTGATATCATTTTTACACGATCTAAAAAGGTTAGCAAAGATCTAGGGAACAAATGTTAAAGTGGGGTTGAAAACTCCTTTAAAAAGACTATTGTATGATGTAATGCTTCAGTGGAAGCCTACCAAGGAAATCACATAATGGTTGCCAACCAAAAATATCACAGAACAGTATGCATCATAAAACAGTGTACAAGCTTTTGCGTTTCACAGAACTCTTAATCAGGCTGTATGTCCAAGAAAGAAAAATGAAAAGGGACTGAGTCGAGAGAACACAATAGTTCAACAAATGGCAGAATAGTTCCTGCATATGCAGCTTCAAGATGGAATGTATGGTGTAGACTGTTTTGTGATATTTTGGTTGGTATTATACAACTTTTGCTTCTGGAATACTTCTTGGATGTAAGCCTCATTGAAAACAATGGGACCCTTCTGAGTAAATGTAGTTAGTGCTGGGTTTGAATGCTAGTGGGCCATCTACCTGCTGGATTTGCTTCTCTTGACAAGATTCATTTGCTGTTTGTACCCTCTCTGTGCAAATAATAAGATGCTTGCATGCTCCTTTCCAAATGGTTTGCAGAAATTGGAGACATTAAATTTGCCCCTGGTGGTCAATTTACAGAAATAGCAATCAGAGGATTAACTGCCATTTCAAAACCTGGGTCAAATTTCACACAGATGGTCACCTTCAGTTTACACCCCACAGCCAGTGGCTTTTTTCCTTAACAAGACAGCGAACCAGTCTCACTCTTATCTCCAGCTTCACCTCCTAATTACAGACTTCATTCCCTCTCTGAGGTGGAGAAGCAGAGAGAATTAGCTCATAGCAAAAGCATGTAGCTTGCATGATGAACTGAAGTTTTGGGGAGGAGCGTTTGCCAAGGAAAAATTAGTCTTTGCCTGAAAAGTATGCATTTTTCAATTATTCTTCCTTGAACTTCAACAAGAGATTTAACCTATATGATCACCAGTCACAGATTGTGGCATCACAATACAGTGAACAATTTAGATTTCAGAGGCAGGAATTCTACTATTATGATACTATTAAGTTGTTTCTATTCCCAAAGTAAACAATGGACAAGGTGTGTGTTTCATCCAATTTGACAAGTCTTCAAAAGACTGCATCCTGCCTATCCCAGTCATCTCTGATGTAATGTGGATCAATACTGCAGCTAATTAACATAGGAAGTTGATGAAAATGAAGGTGAGATAAACAGAATATAATCTCTCTGTTGAGAAATGGACTAATTTATGGTTTTTTATCTGCTTACACACGCAACACATGGACTGTGCACACATCTGTATACCATAGGCCAAAGGAAGCTGTTTGCATCACCTACTGTGAGAGCTTTCACACAGGGAACACTTGCCTGCATTTCATGTTAATGTAGCTTGCACACATTCAGCTCAAAGGCTCATGGGAAGAAGAAGCACATGTTAGCCATTGTGAGCAGAGACAACAACCAAGGAGAAGAAATTCCCCCATTGCTCAAGAGACTAGATGTCACGCAGAACACGGACCTGATCTGCATTTGAATTGCCATTTCCTGTTGATGGTAAACAAGACTGGCTGGTTCTGGAACAGTGTGATTTAGGTAAACTTCTAGACACTATTCTCTGTCCCTTTATTTTTCATTGCAACAGACAAGACTTCTAGAAACAGGCAAGTATGAACCGATTTTCCTGCCTACCTCCTAAAGTAAAAGAAACTGCTTTCTATTTCTGTAATTCTAAAGGAACTTGAATGCATGTGAAAGTGAGAATGATTACTTTGTGTGTATGTGACTTCAATATTGCTTAGTAAAAAGATTATTTGTTTTGGAAAAACACCCGTCTCCATTACTGGAACTCTGGGTTCGGACACGACCTCCGTAAACATTGGCTAGAACTCACATTAAATTTAGTTAGCCTCTGCTGTAAATAAAGCAGTTGGCGTAACAGCTCAGTGAAGCATTTGACATGTCTGGACACAGGGAGATAACTCTGTATATATCAAGATTTTTTTCCTGATATAGGCAAATTTTCATACAGGTTTTTAGTGGAATGGTTATAATATGAGGAATTATCTATTAATATTTTCAAGGTTTAGAGATCAATTTGCTGTTTCTTTATGCAGACCAACTTGGTCTATGGGTTGGACCCTACCAGTCTGTCTTGCTGGTCCTGGCATGTTCCTCAGGTACAAGGTACCTTCTGTCAGTGTGAGTTCCTCCTCTGCTGGTTGAAGAGTCTTTTGGGTTGCAGAAGGCCATTTGCACTGGAGGATCACTCTAGGAGAATAGACTGGTAGGATCTGACTCCATACTGGACAAGTTTACTGTAGTCTGGAGTACCTTAAAGCAAAACACACACCCCTCACATTCATTATTAATTACTCTGCATTATTAATTACTCTGCAATTATGTTTCCAACAACAGCTCACAATTTTGTTGTACATTTTTTTTAAAACAATCCTTGCACTGATAAGGAAAGATAACAAAACAAGCTGCTGATTGCTCTGAAGTTTAATAAATGTTCACCAGCATATTGAAGAATATTTTCAGCACATTAAAGGGTTTGGAAAAGGAATAAAGGAATTGAGTACAGTGGAAAATATCTAGAGTGGAGGGGGGGACTTTTTTGCTTTACAAAAACATGATAAGGTGTCCCATTAAGCTATGACACTAGTTTGCTAAAAGTTGCTTTTTTAAAAAAAACTGTAGTTCCTTTAATATACTGTCACAGAGACATCTCTATGTGCATTCTACAAGGCTCCACATGAGGGCCAATTCAAATATTACAAATTTCCTATGATGAAGATTGACTGTAGCTTTTACATGCATATATAATATAGCCTGTATACCCAACAATTTACACACACGCACAGTAAATACATATGGTTGTCTACTCCTAACTTACATGATAGTTTCTAAATGAGAACACTTTTTGTGAAGCTTTTTAAAAATTTTAAAGGAGGTAGACTTCTGAAACAAGTAGGCTTTATGTATACCTCCATAACACTTGTCTGTTGCAGCCACCAACACTGAAGTAAAAAGAGAAGCCCTTGTTTATGTGGGTGTTTTCTATGCAAACTTGTGTTTTTTCACATCTACAGAGCCCTGATATATACAGCCACATATCTAGGCAGAGACACACCAAACAATATGGTAATGCAGAACTGAGGTAAAATATTTATCCAAGTAAATACTACAAAGCTGAGAAATAAATAGTTCTTAATATTAAATGCCAGAGCAAATCACATGTACACTGCCTTAGAAAAAAGGTTATCTAAAATATTAGATTCGTCCAATTTATCAGTAGGGATGTCTGTGAGTACTGATCTGTATTCAGAATTTGGAGTTGGAATTTGAACACTTCAGATTCAGAATTTAGAAAATCCAAAATTTCCAAATATCTGAAACATTAAAGTCATTAGGAATAACCATTTCCCACTTTAAAAAACACTCACAAAAAGGCAACTCACTTTTTGTAAGGTTTCCCTCAGAACTCTAGTCCTTTCCTATGTAGGACCACTATGGTGAGATGCCTCCCTCTGGCAGCTCTAGTTGCCCTCTGCAGCTCTGAGCAGTGGCAGGAGAATTTCTTCAAATGGCAATATCAGCTATGCTGCTATATCACTTCTGAAGGAAATCTGGAATTGATGTGGGGTAGCTGTAAGCATCGACAGAAACTCTATTATTAGGCACATAGAGGGACAAAGCCTGCTGAGGGAAAATCAGCATGGCTTCTGCAAAGAGAAGTCCTGCCTCACCAACTTTTTGGAGTTCTTTGAGAAAGTGAACAACCTGGAAGGTGGAGGGACCTGGGGTGACCGGCGAAGACCGCACTTGCCAGCAGCATATTGCAGCTCATGGTTGACCAGGAGGGGGAGAGAGCCTGGGTCACATGACACTGCCCTCTCATGAATAGCCCACCCCGGCACCTCACTGTGCCTGTGCCAGTCAGGTCTGGGCTGGCACAGGTGCAGTAAGGCATTGGGGTTGGCCGTTCTCTTTGCCTCGGCGAAGACCGCACTTGCCAGCAGCATATTGCAGCTCATGGTTGACCAGGAGGGGGAGAGAGCCTGGGTCACATGACACTGCCCTCTCATGAATAGCCCACCCCGGCACCTCACTGTGCCTGTGCCAGTCAGTGAGGCATTGGGGTTGGCCGTTCTCTTTGCCTTGCCAGGTGTCTCAGAGCAGAGCAAGTGGGGGCAAAGTGAGCTCTCCCTCCAGGGTGCCACTCTCACAGGCCAGCTGCCTGTCTCTCAGCCAGCATCACTTGCCTGGCTTGCCGCTGGCAGAGGAATGGATGCTCACTGGCTGCCCACCTTGCTTGGAGGACTGGCAGCGATTGCTCCGCGGCCAGCTCTGTGGTTCTCTTGCTCTATGCTTGCAGCTTTGGGCTGAGAGGCTGAACCCGGGGGGGGGGAGCATGGAGTAAAAGAAGAAAGGCTTGTGGGAGAGGGAGAGACCCCGAGCTCACCTGCTCTTCTGTGCTGGCACATCCCCCACCCCAAAAATTTTCTGGCTATGGGGCTGGGTTATTGGGGTCTGAACTTGCTGAGAATGAGAGGGGAAAAAGATCTTGCGGTTGTAGTGTCAACCCAGTGTGCTGTAATGGTGATAAAGGAGTGGCAGCAATCGCTCCGCGGCCAGCACTGTGGTTCTCTTGCTATGGGGCTGGGTTATTGGGGTCTGAACTTGCTGAGAATGAGAGGGAAAAAAGATCTTGCGGTTGTAGTGTCAACCCAGTGTGCTGTAATGGTGATAAAGGAAAACTCTGTGTTAGGGATTATTAGGAAAGGGATTGAACATAAAATGGACAATATTGTAATGCCCCTTTATATACCTACGGTGCAGACTAATTTGGAATACTGTTGTGATGGAATATCAAGGATAACTGCCTCACAGAGTCTGAGAACCTTTGAGTGACAGGGTGTTCAAATGGAATTATGTGGAGAGTGTCAGTTAAGAAATGACAGTTGGGAACTGACAGTTGAAGAAGAGTCCATTTAGCACTGACTGAAGACTGGGAAGGAGGCAAGAGGAGTGAGAGGATCACAGAAGATCCCCATTCAAGCCAAAAAGGGACAGAACTTCTAGTCAAGAGAAGTAATCTCTGCCCAGTGAAAAGGGAGATAACTCTTAAAAGATGAGTGATCCCTGGTTAGTGTAGAAAGGATATGGGGAACTTTGGTGTACGTTTCTGCCTTCTAAACATGAAGTGTCAGTGAAACTCAGAAACCTATGCTTGCAAGTTAAAGCAGAAACTGAAAAGAAAGCCTCTCAGAGTTTCAAAGACCCTGTTGAAAAGCAAAAATACTTGTTGGTGGTTGAGGGCAGGAACATGGGGGGGAGCATGATGGCGGTTATGCTGCGACATCACTTTGGGGGGAAATCTGGATGTTACATAGGGTAGCTCTAGGATTCATAAAAATATAAGAGCCCTGCTGGATCAGACCAGTAGTCCATCTAGTCCAGCATCCCGTCTCACACACAGTGGCCTCAGCCAGTTCCTCTGGAGGGCCAGCAACAGGACCATAGAGGCTGCGTGTAGCCTGATATAGCTTCCTGGCACTGGGATTCAGAGTGACTCTTCCTCTGAATGTGGAGGTTCCCCTCAGTCACTATGATTAGTAGCCACTGATAGACTTATCCTCCATGAATCTATCTAATTCCCTTTTTAAGCTGTCTATTCCTATGGCAGTGAATGCCACATTTTAATCACTCTCTGTATAAAGAAGTATTTCCTTTTGTCTGTTGTGAATATACTGCACATCAATTCATTTGATGACCCTGACTTCTTAGAACTTTGGCACCCACTACTCAAATATAATAAGGGAGAGATGCCAGCCTCAAAGAGTTGAGAAGATGTGGCAAGTACACACAGCAACAGTCACTACTGCCAGCCAGCAGCACCAGGCATTAGGACATGACTGCAGTGTGGGTATGAGCCTTGAACAGTGCAAATGCCACCAGGAGCAGCACTGGGCATGGCAAAGTGGTGCAGAGTACAGCTGGTTCTGGGGAGTGGGCAAATACCCTGGGCAGCACCCAGAGGCAGACTGGAGTAGTAGACAAACAGACAATGGTGGATGGGTAGAAACTACTGCAACAGCATTAGCACAGCACATTTGAGCAAGTGAGCACAGTCCTTGAGTAACAGTTGGAAGAAGGGAAGGTTCAACAGGAGAAAGCACCAGAGAAGTATGGCATACCCTGTACTATGGACTTGAGTGTGTCATTCTGTACTATCCAAAGGGTACCTCAGGGGAGCAGAACAATGTTCCCGCAGCCTTTCCCATGAGCCAGCTTCCTCTATCATGTCCGTGTTTCATACTGCTGGCAGATTCACCCCCTAAAACAACAGTATTTGATTTCTTCTATAGCAGAAGACAGACAAAAATGGGGTGGGGGGAGAAAAAGGGGGAAAAATCACACACAGACAAAATCTGTTATTTAAATCAAATCCATATCCGTCTGTCTATATCTATCTAACAAAACTTATCCTTATGCCTGATACACCCCAAAAGGCACCTAAACTTAATATAACATTTATCTATTTTGTTGTTCAGTCGCACAGTCGAGTCCGACTCTTCGCGACCCCATGGACCAGATCACGCCAGGCCTTCCTGTCTTCCGCTGTCCTCTGAAGTTGGCTCAATTTCTATTAATCTATAGTTAACTTATTCCTACTATGAACTAAGGGGTAGGGAATCAAATTTAGAAAAAGACATAGAAAAGACTGCTTCAGCATGCAGAGCAAATGGTCAGTGGACTTTTTCTTTTTTCTTTTTGCTGTGAAGTCACAGCTGACTTATAGAGACCCCACAGGATTATCAAGGCAAGAGAAGTTCAAAGGTGGTTTGCTATTGGCTGCTTCTGCATCATGGTCCTGGTGTTCCTTGGTGGTCTCCCATCCAAATACCAACCGGAGCCAAACCTGCTTAGCTTCCGAGATGTGATGAGATCTGGCTAGCCTGGCCTAACCAGATCAGGGGTTCAGAGGACTTTAGGAGAATTGCATCAGCAGCTATTTTTGTCTTTACCTTGGAAAGGACCAATGTGAAAGTATCTTCCGGTGTCTGTGCCTGCTTCAGGATTTCATAAGTGCAGACAGGCTTTGCTCACTGGCTCTGCTCTCACCTCATTCTTCCCAACCCTGGCAAGACTATGACAACATCAATCAGGGGACACTGAGCTCTCTGTCCCCACCACCCTTGGTGCCAGGCTGATGTGGAAAATTTCATCTGCCTGCCTCACATGTTTCAGTTTCCTCATCTTGCAAACAGCCCAGCCTGCTTTCTATAGGAGCCACGGGGCTCTGAACAGTAGGAATTATTCTAAACATCTGGAATTATAAAATTTGGATTCAGAATTATTCTCAAGTATTCTGAATCATTCTGAATCCTAATTAAGGGTTGGGAAGGCATGTACAGGATCATCTGGAAGGGGAATCTAACTTACCCCTCCCCCCCGCAAGATGACTATGGGCAAAGAAGGGGTGAATGAATTCTCACTATCTTAACTAATGTTCACTTAATTCAAATTCAGCCTCTTCAGGCTGCAGTTTTCAGCTTTAGTTTAGTTTAATTCATCCTCTTGGGGTGGCAATGTTCAGCTTTAGAATGACACTCCTGCCACTATAGTTTTTTCAGCAACAAGGTTCTAATTAGAATGTTTCCCTAATGATAGAGGAAGGAAAGTTTTACGTCCAATGCAGAACACAATCGGCTTGCCAGGGTCCCACTAGTGACAGAGGACCCCCCCACACACACACTAGCAGGTGCTTCCTCCTGCCACTGCTCAGCTGTGTGGCATGATAAAAAATGAGCAAGAAAATGGGGGGGGGGGGAGACAGACAGAATGCTGACATCGGTCCCTGTATGCCCGAAACTGATGTCTGTGAGTCACTGGGGATGCTCTAGCATTTGGGCAAAATTCTAAACCATAGAGATTTGCCCAAATGCTAGAGTGTCCCCAGTGATGCACTGACATCACTTCCGGAAGCATGGTAAATCTCTCACTGGTTGCCAGCCTTGTGCTAGTAACCCTAGGACAGAGTTGTAAAAAAAAAGAGGGAAAAGAGGAGGAAAAGAGGGGAAAGTATGATTCCTGAGTATCCAAAATTCAGTTAATGTCCCAGAGAATAAGCAACAGTTTGAACTTCATAGATGCTTTACTGTAAATCTTACCTTGGAACACCGTTTTTTTCATTAGAATCTTACATTAATTTTAACAGTTTTGTGGTTACCATTACAAGATAATACGTGCAAATGATTAAACTCAATTTCTGATATTGTAACAAGAGAGGTATTTCAGACAACAACATTGTTGGTTTGCCAAAATCCTGCTTATTAGGAATCAATTAAAATCAGAGCTTAGATTGATGCATATTTAGGTCTTGGAATCAAAAGTTTCAGTTACATGCCACTTCCTCATCAAGTGTGGAGTTTGGTGTACATCTCCAGATGGCCCATACAAATGCTTCACCGTACACCAGCCACTGTTTGCATGTCAAGCATCTCTGGGATTAAATACATCACCAGCTAGCATCTTATAACTCTGCTATAGCAATTCAGTGGGACTTACATCTGAGTAAACATACTTAGGGTTGCTCAGTATGTCTGAAAATAATTGTGCTTCTCTTCTGTGAGAAAAAAAGAAACAGCTCTAGAAGAAAATGGTTGCTTATCCACTCTCCATTCTATTAAACCCATACAGTGTTTGGGGCTCATTCCTCTTGTTGTCTGGTATGCTGGGCATATTTCTGTAGTTTATGAAAAACACTTAGACATATTTAATCTAGTTTTTTTTAAACTGCAGGTGTTCTTGGTGGTATTTCTGTACCAGTCTGGGAAAGTGTACACATGCACACTGATGCTTTGGGGATCAGCTACCCACAGTGCTTGCTCCTATGCCCCATTAATGCCTGCTCAGTTTGTTCACTTGTAAATTAGAAGATTACAAGTATGCCATAAACTTCCAGAACTCTTTCTTCCAAACAAAATCAATTTCCCAAAGGCTCTCAACATTGCTCAGAGAGGGTGATTATACATCAAAACAGCAGTTCTGAAACTTAAGCAAATCAATTTTGATTTTTTAAAAAAATCCAAACCCTAAGCTTGTCTTCCTTCTCTGGCCAGCACACACTGCACAATGGACAGTCCCTTTCTATAGCACCTGCAGCAAGTCATGGATGCCCTGTGGAGGGTTTCACCCTCAAAACACTGTAATGAGAAACAGCAGCTACACTTTGAAACCAATTTTTTTAAAAAGTTTGAATTGTCTTTAAATGGCTTACAAAGTTAGGTCTATAGAGCCACAATTCAAAAAGCCCTGAACCCAGGCTTAATCAAGCTGGTGTATTTGGTGACTTGGCACCAAATACAACATGAAACTTCCTTACGAGTTAATAACTTCTAGGTAGAGGCCAGCTAAGTGAGGGTGGGAAGGGGCTTGGAGAAACCTTCAGAGCTGTCCAAAATGTCAGCCTCACTCAAAACCTGAGCTTGCAGTATTCAGTTGAATATGTCTATGAATGCAGTGTGTGAGCACCCTCTCTGCTGGCATCCTGTGCATTGGGAAATAGAATGAAAACCCATTTAATCTTATCCCAGAAGGGGCTATGATGACTGCATCCTACAGATGAACTATTGGAGCCCAAAACTAATTAGTGCTTTTCTGGGTAATATCGTCCCTTTCCTCTAAGATGGAGAGCCCTCCCACAATTGCTGGAACATGGAGAGGGCTGTTTTCATAGCAACCAAATGACATGAGAAAGTCTCACAGAGCCCCAGGAACCCCTGTTCAGTGGGTTAGGGGAATGTTGCATTAAAATGTACATATGATATCTACACATTAAAATATAAGCTTGGAGTATGAACTGTAATGCATGTCCAGGTGTGCAAAAACTGTGACCTTGACCTTAGGCTAATATCCGGTAGATCTTGAAGGTTGAACCAGAAATTTGATTTTTGTCTGAAAGCAAACCAGTAACCAGTGTAGTTATTTCAATGCAGGGGTAACATGTTCACTGCATCGTGCCCCTATTAGGTCCTGCATTGGAACATTTTGGACTAGTTGAAGTTCCCAAGAGATTTGCAAATGCAGCCTCACATAGAATGCTTTATGTGGCCACAGTTAGGAAAACTGTAGCTCATTTCTTTCTAGGGAAGGTAGAGGTAACACACCAACTGAAATTCTCAAAAGACTGGCACGTGGATGCCACTTGGGCATGCAATGAAAGGCTGGGTTTAAAAGAATCCCAGATGCTGCAGATCTGCTCCCCAGCAGGAGTCCTATTGCAGCTAGAACAGGAAACAAAATACCATCCCAGCGTGGTCAGATCCATGTAGTCTGGATTGAGTTTCACTTGATTTGGTCATCCAGACCTTCACTGCCTCTAGGCATTTGTTTAGCACTTCTCTACCCCACCTGAGACAGATAAAAAGAAGTCCAAATGCCTGGACAATCTCAGTCACTGGTTTCATATGTATGTTTAAATATATCGAAATTACATTATTGATCTTAACTAAAATCCCATTTAGCACTCACCTCCATAAAAGCATGCAGAGAAGGAACTTGCTTGTAGATGTGCTCCTCTTCTGATGCAAGACAGAATGCTCACATTAAATAATCCTAGCACTGAAACGCTGACAGAATAAAAACAGAAGGAAATAAAAGAACAGCACTTTAATCTACTTTTGTATTTTTCTTCTGTTTTCTGCATCTGTTGGTGATGACTAATAATTCAGGATGCTGCAGAAATTCACATAAGAATGTGTATGTGGGTGTGTATCTATATTTATCCGTAGAAAAGAGAAAAAGTCTAGTAGCACCTTAAAGACTAACAAAATTCATGGTAAGGTATGAGCTTTCATGAGACACTGTTCACTTCTTCATACCTGAAGAAGTGAGTAGTGGCTCATGAAAGCCCATCCCCTGCCACAAATTTTGTTAGTCTTTAAGGTACTACTGGACTCTTTCTCTTTTCTACTGCTACAGACAGACTTAACATAGCTACCCCTCTTGAACTATATTTATCTATATCTATTTACCTCTGTATTACCAGGGCTGGTTCCTAGTTTTGGAGGGCCCTGGGCAGACATTGCCCAGGGTCCCCCATTTGCTCACCACCAGGCCTCCCATGCCTTCCTTTCCACCATCACCTGGCTGGGCATCCTTCTCCCTTTGCAAGTTCCCACTGCCCATGCTCAGTTGCCTGTACCACCTGTACACCTTGACAGCACTGGCTAGTGCATGCGGCTGAGTGCTGCTGCTAAAGCTACCGAGTGTGCTACCACTGTGCATCACCTACATGACTCAGGGCAGCTGGGAACATAGGTGGAGAAGCATTTCAAGCACACAGGTAGAGAACAGCATGCAGACAGGTGGCAGGGGAGATGCGTGGGTGAGCGTCTGTGACAATGGGCCCCACAAGAAGCCCTGGGCCCTGGCAGCTGCCACACTTCAGGGTATGCTGGTGCCAGCCCTGAGCTCTCTTTCTGTGTATTCCCATGAGCTGTTAATTCATATTGGCATGCAGACTTTAAACAGGATCTATAGCACAACTTCTATCTAGTGTGTTCTCATTCTAGTTTTCTAGTTTTCTTGAGCTATATTGTGTTTCTGTTAGCATTTCCATTATCAGCTACGGGGCTCTTTGTATATTGCTACAAGCTTGGAGTTTGTGAATTATTCTTTCCTGTGGGCTCAGTCTAGAGTGGGATGCTTGGGAGAACCAGAGACTGTAACACAAATATGGCAGTGTTTCTTAATAGAGAAGAGAGAGAGAAGAGATTGGATTTATACCCCGCCCTTCACTACCCAAAGGTGTCTCAGAGTGGCTTACAAACTCCTTTCCCTTCCCCTCCCCACAACAGACACCCTGTGAGGTAGGTGGGGCTGAGAGAGCTCTTGACAGAAACTGCTCGTTTTTCAAGAACAGCTGTGCCAGAGCTACGGCTTGCCCAAGGTCATCCAGACAGGTGCAAGTGGAGGAGTGGGGAATCAAACCCAGTTCTCCCAGACTAGAGTCCGCGCACTTAGCCACTACACCAAACTGGCTAATGACTGTAGATATCTCCTCAGTGGGTCTCAAGTGTAAGGAAATAGCTCTGTCCAAGCACCCATAAGTGCTTGAATGACTCTTCTTCAGCTGAAGGGAGAAGGGAGGTATATGTGTATGTGAAAAGAAAGTGCAGTTTTTTTAAATTCTGGAAGAGACAAAGAAGAAGACTTACACTACTGTGTGTTGGCGAAGCATCTTGGTAGTACAAGATCTCTCTCTGTCTCTGGAGTAATAGATAATGCTGCTCTGACAGTGCCTCTCAGCCTCTCAGCCTCCACTTGCACTCCACCTGTATATTTGTAACTAAAGCAAGCACTATAAAAGTGACAGAAGTCTCCAGTGCTCTCTTCTCCAGTGGGAACCAACCCAGATTAGTGTTACTGCTGGAATTTCTCAGTGGTTGTGGAAGTGGGCATGTATAACAAAATTTGAGCAGGAACAAAAGGCCAACCTTTGCAGTTACCTCTCTACATGCCACATCAGACCAATAACCAGGGTTTCTGGCTACCTCCAAAATAAAGTGTGCCCCCCCCCCTTAGACCTGCATCTTTTGCACTTCAAGGTATGGACGAATCCATCCATTTGTTTCAAGGAAGGGTCCCTCAATTAAGACAAGTATTTCACCAGGTGCTTTCAAGAGGGACTAACCTAACTACCTGAATATTCCAGGGGAAATCCAGGGGAGATATTAACCTTTCTCAACTGTGTCCCTCAGGGTACCCAGTGATGCATCACCATAGGTCTGGCTGGTGGGGAGGTGGTGTTGCTGTAGTCTATCAAGATTCTATCCCCCTGGCTCAATGCAATGCCTGGGACTCTTCTGGGTCTGAGAGTGTGTATCTATTGGTGGGAATAGATTCAGGTGGGTAGCTGTGTTGGTCTGAAGTAACAGAACAAAGTTTGAGTCCAGTGGCACCTTTAAGACCAACAAAGTTTAATTCTGAGCATAAGCTTTTGTGTGCATGCACATTTCAGTGCTGGGAATGTGAGACAGGATTGGGATTCTGTTGGTATACCATCCACCCTGTTTTCCAACTGTCACCCTGCCTGAGCTTGTGGAGGAGGGTTAGGACATGGTGTTGAGGACTCCTAAGCTGGTTGTCTTTGGGGACTTCCACATTCATGCTGAGATTATCTCGCCAGGAGCCGCTCAGGATTTCATGGTCATGACAACCAGGGGCCTGTCTCAAGTAATAACAGGCTCCACACACTGTGCAGGTCACACTCTTGATCTGGTGTTTTGTTCTGAGCAGGAAGAAGGTGATCTGAGGGTGGGGACTGAAAATAGTCCCCTTGTCATGGACAGATAGTTAATTACTGGGTTTAAGAGGGTATCAAGAGTCCACAAGTTGGGGGGGGGGTTGATTAAGATGATCTACCCCCTAGCCTCATGGATCCAATAGGTTTTCAGGTGGCATTGGGGGATTTTGCTGCTGAGATGGCCAGTGCTCCTTGATGCACTGGTTGAGCTCTGTAATGGGGAAAAGATCAGGACAATTGACATGATTGCCCCTAGGCCCCCCTCCCTTAGGCCGAAGAGCCTAGGCAGCCCCTTGGTTTACTGAAGGTCTGCAAACAATGAAAAAAGTTATGGTGGAGAAAGCCACAGGATTAATCTGAGAAGGCACAGGTCAGAGCTAATTTGAAAGCCTGTTCCATGGTAGTTATGGCAGCAAAGAAACAATTCTTTCACACCACCATTGCATCTGCACGGTGTAGACCTGTAGAACTCTTCTGGGTGGCATATTGGGTGCTGGCCAGCAGAAGGAGGTGGACTGTTCTGCAGTCCACTGTAATCATTTTGCTAAGCACTTTGCAGATAAAAATCTCTCACATCCATTCTGACTTGGACTATACATTAGCAGCAACAGGACTGGATGGCCTCAAGGTGTCAATATGTACAGTTGTTTGGGATAGTTTCCAGCTTGTACAGTCTGAGGATGTAGACAGGATTCTGGGAGGTTTGAGACCTACCACCTGTTTGTACAACCCTTGCCACTCCTAGCTGCTTAAATCTGCTGGCAGACTGTGTCTGGGAGACAGTAAGCTTCTCTGAGAGATGAGGTGGTTTCTCCTGCCTTGAAGAAGGCAGTGGGTGTCCCACTACTAAAGATCCTTACTCTGGACCCAGAAGAGTTGAGTAACTACCATCCAGTCTCAAATGTACCATTCTTTTTTTTTTTTGGTAAACAAAGTTTTATTATTTTCCAGTCATAGGTATTCCACATTTATCCATTAAAACTTTTCTTTCAAGCATACATAAACAATCATTTACCCTATAACCCATACTCCATCCCCCCTCCTGTGGCTTCCCGCAATGCTTTCACCCCCTTCCCCTTACTTAAATATATTTCATCAGTTGCTAACATCATATTTCTAATCTCTTTAAAAGATAACAACTTTTTGCTTAATATTGTTCTAAACATAGTAGATTTTTTTTCACATCCCAGTTCTTTTCCAGATATTTCTTAAAGTCCTTCCATTCTTCAAAAAATTCTTCATCTTCTTTGTTGTTCAATTTCTTAGTAATTTTATCCATTTCTGCCATGAACAGAACTTTATGTATCCAGTCTTCAATTTCTGGTATCCTGCCTTGAAGAAGGCAGTGGGTGTCCCACTACCAAAGATCCTTACTCTGGACCCAGAAGAGTTGAGTAACTACTATCCAGTCTCAAATGTACCATTCTTGAGCAAGGTGATTGAACAAGTGGTGGCTGGTCAACTTCAGAGATTCCTGAATAAAGTCGATTGTTTAGATCTGTTCCTATCTAGTTTCAGGCCTGGCTATGGGACTGAAACAACTTTGGTCGAGCTGGTGGATGACATGCATTGAGAGATGTGCAGGGGAATGCAACCCTACTACTTCTCCTAGACATCTTGGCAGCTCTGATACCATCAATAATGGTGTCCTTTTGGATCACCTTCTAGGACTGGGGCTGAGAGGCACCATTCTGTGGTGGTTCCAGTCCTATCTTGAGGGCAAGTTTCAGAAGCTGAAGCTGGTGGACTGCTGCTCTGTCCCTTGGTCTTTGGCCTATAGGGTTCCTCAAGGTTCCCCCTTGTCTCCCATGCTTTTCAACATCTCTGTAAAGCCACTGGAAGAAGTCATCTGGAGATTTAGACCAAGCTGCCACCAATATGCAAATGACACTCAGCTCTATCTAATGCTGCCAGCAAATCCCAGGGCAGCTGTGGAAACTGTGAACAGGAGCCTGGAGACAATTTTGGAATGGATGAAGGCTAACAAGCTGAAACTCAATTCCAACAAAATGAAAGTGTCACTGGTAGGGGACCTGGGAAATGGGTTATCCCCTGTTCTGGATGGAGTTGCACTCCCCTTAAAGGAGCAGATTTGTAGCTTGGGGGTGGTCCTGGAGCCAAGCCTCCTGTTGGGTAAACAGGTGGCAGCAGTGACCAGGGGTGTCACGGGCTGGGGTGCAGGTCCGAGGGAGTCCAAAAACAGGCCAAGGTTGGGAGCCAGGAAGACATGCAAAGTCCAAAGCCGAACCGGGGTCAGGACAGGAGCCAGAAACACAGAGCCAAGTCCAAAATCACTAACCAGAAATGTAGTCCAAAGCCAGAGGGTCCGAAAGTCTAGGTATCTGAGTAAGAGTTGAGCTGAAGTGGATGCGAGGCATCACAAAGCTTCCACATTGCACTCCCCTTGTTGCTTCCATGAAGAGTTCCCTCATTGCTTCCATGAAGAGCTCCCTCCCCTCGTTGCTTCCACAAAGAGTTCTGCCCAGAGTGTGGAGCTAAATACTGCTACCAATTAGCCAGCCGCATGAGCATCCAGGCTCCTGTTAAAACTCTGGGCTAAACGAGTGTCTTCCCTGTAGACTGATTGCTAAGTTTTGATGCAGCCGCTCCCTTAGACGAGTCACACGTGGAGGCGAGTCAGGAGGGCTTTCATCTTGCGATTTCTCTCCCTCATCTGGGCCAGTTGTGAGGAATGCTGATGTGGGCAGCAGCTGCCAACTATCCTCCTCTGCGGCTTCAGAGGGGCCAGCTGTAGTTTCTGCAAGGTCTGGCAATTTTGTCAGATCTCCCTCACCCACACTCATGACAAGGGGTCCCTTTCAAGCAGCTTTGATTGGTGACCCAGCTGTGGCCCTTTGTGGACAGAAAAGATATTGCCACTGTGATATATGCCCTGGTAACATCTAGTTGCTGCAATGTGCTCTACACAGGGCTGTCCTTGAAGACTGTCCAGAAGCTACAGTTGGTATAGAAAGCTGTGGACAGAGTGTTGACTGGAGTGGGCTGTAGGGACTGTATCACTCCAGTCTTGTTCCACCTTCTCTGGCTTCCAATTTGCTTCTGTCCTCCATCCGAGGTCCACCTACTGACCCTTAAAGCCCTGTATGCGCTGGGACCAACATACCTTAAGGACCACGTTCTCCCATACAAACCTACCAATTTACTCTGATCATCTTCTGAGGCCCTAGTTCAGTTGACTCTGCCAGGCAGGGTGGCCCTGAGAGTGGGCCTTTTCCATCATGGCACCAAAACTGCAGAACTCCCTCCCCAAAGAGATTCATCTCTCTCTCTCGATTGGTCTCTTTCACCAGCAGGTAAAGACTTTTTGTTTTGTCTTGCATGCCCCCAATAATGGTTTATGGCTGTCCTTCTAGTGTTCCTGGCTTATGTGTTTTTAATTGAATTTTATATTTGAACTGTATTTTCATAGTTCAAATGTTTTAATGGTTGTATTTTCACCGCCTTGTGCACCCTGAGTGAAAAGGCAGCATAAAATGTTCTAAATAAATAAATAAATAAATACATGTTAATTAAGGATCCTTTGTGTGATCTTCCAAAGCTCCCCACATCCATGGTCATGGGTAATGACCCAGAATTATAGTCAAAGCTTTCAGAATCCCCCTCACAATACAGACATTCCTGGTGATTCCGTCAAAATCCCAGGACAGGCCATCAACCCAGCTCCTGACCGCTGTCATTAAGTTTGAATCACATACCATCCATGCTAATTCAATCATCTGCAACCAGACAAAACTCCTGGCTCCCATTACATCACCCTGGTACATTTTCTTTGTACCCC
Source organism: Gekko japonicus (assembly GCF_001447785.1). NCBI lineage: Eukaryota > Metazoa > Chordata > Lepidosauria > Squamata > Gekkonidae > Gekko > Gekko japonicus. The sequence goes on from NW_015175994.1 coordinate 161,185, forward strand.
TTTACAATAGAAAGTTTGAACTGTCCTATGGCAGCCCAGATCCTGACCCTCACTACAATTGGGGTCTCGAGTTCTAAAGTTGTAGCCCAAATTTCACCAGTGGGCAGCCAGATGCTGCACTTTTGGCACAATGGCATCATAGAGCCTAGTTCTGCATCAGATTTGGCCAGTTGCTCTGCTTCCCGTATTTGCATTATGTGACATTGCTTCTCATGCCTTCATTTTTGCTCGCACTGGAGTGAAGAGCCCTTGTGGGGCTTGAAGCCCAGAGGTGGAAGATTGCCAGGCAAATGGCATCCCCAGTGGGAAAATCTCATTTTTTTTCACCCACACAGCAGCCATCCAGGTTCATTTTTGCTCGCACTGGAGTGAAGAGCGCTTGTGGGGCTTGAAGCCCAGAGTTGGAAGATTGCCAGGCAAATGCCATCCCCAGTGGGAAAATCTCATATATATTTTTCACCCACACAGCAGCCATCCAGGTTCTACAGAGATCTTTCCCAAGACTTAGCAGAAAAGCAAGTTTGAGAAAGATCAAAGAAAAGCTGGGGAAACCCCAGGAGGTGCATGAATGGACCATGATGCTGGAGAGGAACCATCTTCCTGACAGCACCAAATCTATGGCCAAGCACTCATGAGGAAATCCCTTGGTTAGGAGCTGAGGAGTTACTCTGGATCCAGTGCTCTTGCTGGATGAGCAAATTAAGGTGGGGGGAAAAAAACAGGATTCCACTGTATGTCTTACCTTGCTTTCACTGTATGTCTTACCTTGTTTTCACTTCTATTCCATTTTCTGCATTGGTTGTGATATCACATCTGATACCTTTTTTGCATTGTTTCACACGTTGTGCAATCCTAGTCCTATCGCATTGTTTATTGGATGTCTCATTTTAGTTGATTGCGTGGCTTTACACTGTGTAATCAGCCTTGAATCTCACTGAGAAGAGCAGGCTATTAAAGAACTAAATAAGACCCAGGATGGGTAACGGGTCAAGACCACAAGTGGTGGCTGTCTACTTCCCAGGACCCTGCCAGCTTCAACAACAAGCTAAACAAACAGATTCCAGGGCCTCCCCAACCCTCTACTGCTCACTCCCTTCTGGAGGTCAAAGGTGTGCACTACTCACTTTGGGAGCCTGTCACTGTCCAGATAGAAGTTTTAAAACCATCAGTGAGGCATTTCCCATTTGGCTGGAAAGCTTCCTCAAGCAGTGTAGATAGTAGACTGAGAGAGCAAGCCTAAGTGGGTCTACTCAGATGTAAGCAGATTTTAATTCAGTGGAGCTTACTCCCAGGAATGTACTCTTAGGATTGAAGCCAGAAGGAGCTAAGAGTCACAGGAGGGAACAGAGAGCCAGTGTGTGCTGTAGACCTGGTGTGGTTTGTAGGCCCTGCAAAGTAGGATGCTGGAGAGTGCTCGACATCACAAAGGGGGTCCCTGACGCACTCCACTGTCTAGTCTCTTCACAGGTGCTTGGTTGTAAAGACAAGTCTTGAGGGTGGCAATGTAAACGAAAAGGGACAAAATTAGCTAACATTTGTTTTGATCTACTTGTAGTTAAAGGTTGAGAGAAATTAATTCCTGGAGGGGAGAACATATTCCACTTTTTGTTCTGTGTATGTCTTTACAAACACATTAGGAACAACCTAAATACAGATTAGAGTAACGATTTCATAACCTCATATTGGTAGAACTCATCAGCTTATAGAAATACCCTCCGAAGAAGGGGAGAATAAAGGAACTATGATGACTTTCAGATACAGTTGACGAGATACCATTTAGTAAACTTTTATTTTTTTTTAACTAACAGTATTCGGGGATGTTGTATTCAAGGCTGCATCTAATAATCTCATCAGAATGCAAAAACAGTGACTGTGTTATAAAACCAATGATCTGTTATATTCTGCAAGAATTTACAAAAGGCTAATGTCATTTACTACACCATGAGAACCATAGTTGGATTTAAAAAAAAGAATCCAGAAACTGATTACTGCTGACGAAAAATGAACTGTTTGCTAATGCAAAGCTTTGAAGTTATGACGTTCTTACGTTCTTTGCTTACAAAGAAACACACTGATGGCTTCAGACTGAAATGAAATACGGGTCTGAAATGTGCATTCGGAGAAATTCCAAACTTCATTCAGCTCAGAAAATTGGTACACACCCAGCATGTACCGCAGGGAGCTCTACAGGCTTTGCAGCATTTGTGGTTCATTTTTGCTACGGAGCTACAACTTCTTGAGAATGCATTTACAAATGAGGTGCTTGTGTGTATAGGAGGAACAATGAAAAGGAATGAAGGAAACTTGTTCAGTACCCATCCATTCTGTTGGTTCTTATCACTTTCAGTACAATGTTTTGTTGCTGCAGTGGCTCTGGGGATGCTTCTTTGTTACCTTCTCTCAGGATGGTCTGAGCTGTAAACTAATGCATTTGGAGCTCAAAAGCTGATCGGGAAAAGCTTCCACACAGCATCACTTTGGTGTTTATCAAACAACTAGGTAAATCAGGGTTGGTACCTGAACACAGACACGGGATGGTTGCACCTGCATCAGCTTGAACTGTACTGATTTGTGGAATTGTGAAAACACTCATCTTCTGTATCATAGCTGTTCATTTTTATATGCCTACCCTACAAATCCTTAGTGTCCAAGGGCTTCCACAGTTAAAAACATAAAATCTACTGGCAGTTTAAAAAGTCAGAAAATGAATGTTCAAAAACAAACAAACCCAAACCATGAGACCTCCTAAGGGAGGTCTTGGTTAACCCTCTGGAACTTGCGAGGGATATTTTGAAAGGTGCTACCACAGAGGGCCTGGGATCTCACTGCTCTGGTTTGCAGTTTGACAGATGAGGGGATCCTGCCATCTTAAAGCATGTGAGGGACCATATGGGAGGAGGCATCCCTTCAAACAGCAATCAGGCTGGGGTCACAGACACTTAATAATCCACTTTTAATCCACTTTCTGGCAAAAAAAGAAACCCTGGCAAAATCCAGTTGGAAAGTGCATTGAGAGTGGATTGAAACTGGAATATTAGGGTGTGGACTGCAGCCTCAGAGAATTAACAATTTTAAAGCTCAAAGCCAGCACATAGAAGAGGGCCCCCAAACAAGCTGCTGACCAATGACAGTTCTTTTAAAATGGAAACTGCCTTTTAAAAAATACCGCCTTTCCATTAAAATAACCTACAAGTGAAAGGGGGCTGGCAACAACGAACCAGTTTCAGGTTTAGATAGATGTTCTGAATTCAAATGGAAGTATTTCCTGCATTCAAGGATAGATGGGAACTGAAGCTGGCAGGCAGTTCAGACCGGAGACAGAAACGGGCTGTCAGTCAACTCTGTCATAGGTAGCTTATTTGCAGACTGGGGTGGGGTATAGGCAGACGCAGGGCTTTTTTTGTTTTGTTTTGAAAAAGAGGTGCTGGAAGTCTCAGGAGGGAAATGAAGTTTTCAGTCCTTATACTGAAAACTCATGGACTTTTAAACATTTTAAAGATAATTTTGTCAAAGAGGTTCCGGAGCTCCATTCCAGTGTGTTCCCCCAGAAAAAAAAGCCCTGGCAGACACTCCCTGTCCCATGAGAGGCAGCCATCCAGCCTGCATGTCCAGCAAGAGAAAGAAGAAAAGGCTTTGTCCATGCTCACAAACAGGCAGGGCTGCAGAGACTGTTGGGAAATAGAGGCAGCCTTGGATCCTATACTACAGAGACCTGACTCAAGCTTTTAAAATGACAAGAGAACCAAATCTAAATCTGATTTTTTGTTTGTTTTTTGCAAACTCCTGGTTAATGCTAGTTAAGTATTTTGAGATGTGCTTGGAAAAAAACTGGGACTGAGAACTGAGGAAGCAGAATCTCAACAGTGTGCTGTAATTAATAGGATCCTTGCATCGAGCACCCTTCAAGGGCAGGGTCAGTGTTCATTCCTAAGCATTTAAAAAAATCATATTACACTAATTCAGTTTAGAGGCTATTACGACATATAGTATAAGGGCCAGGTCCTGGCTCTCTAGAAAAAAATGTAGCTGGTTCACTAGGCATAGCTGGAAAAAGGCACTCTGAGCCTGCTGCCTGAACACTCGGTTGCAATGCTGGATCTTGTATGGCCCACCACCCTCCAGCATGGGGACCTGTCCTTTGATGGGAGTGTAACCCCATCCCAAACAGCCTGAACATCTACTGCTTGGTCTGGACTTCCCTTGATCAACAGCTCCATCTTATCTGGCTTGAGCATTATTAGTCTACCCCTATTCTGTTACCATCTCCAAGTACTTATTCAGATCCCTCAATTCCTCACTCAGTATATTGATGACACCCAAAACTTTGCATGATCTTTGCCAGCAACGTCATGTAATTGTTGAATGTAATATAGATTAAAATGGAAGCCTAAGGTACTCCAAAGCAAAATGCTTCACAGGAAAGGCAGCCATCCCAAGTACTAACTCCTGCAACCACCTGGACAGTAGGAACAGAATTATAAGTTTTACTAGGTGAAAGACAGTCAACAGTTCTGAGACTGTTGAGGGATCCAGGGAAATTAATAGAATCACGTTTCCTCTGTTAATCCCTCAGTGAAGGTTTTTATAAGCTCCTATCCCCAACACAAGACTGAGGGCAGAGGCAACAGGGCCCTGCCTGCAAGGAAGTGTTAACTATTAACATGATGGAACTGGCCATCCTTTCTTGGTAAGATGGGCACCCCAGTCCTGAGGACCGCTGTGGTGGAGGTGGCCAGCTGCCAATGCAACAGCAGTACTGCTAGACCATTCCCTGAGAGGATACCACATAGGCTAGGGACCAGGTAAATGCCCCCACATTGAGACTGCACAGGTCTCTTCCACACTGGCATCCTGAGCAACCATGGCATTGTGCCCAAAAGGCGTCACAGGATGGAGTGAACCAACCAACCACAGGGCAGCAGCCATATGGAACCAGCCCTGGGGACACATGAGGAGCAGTGTGGGGAGGGGCAGGCCCACATAGTGGCAGACCATAATCACAGCCTCCACTCCACTTTCTAAAAGCTGAAGGCCTCTGCCCATCAGAACGAAGGCACCAACACAAATAGGGGGAACAGGCCATTCCATCCTGCACACAATCACCTGAAGCACACTCACACACCTTCGCCCATCCAGACCCAGCTCATTGTGCACCATCCTAAGAACAAGGGACTAGACACAGATGTCCAGAAATCAGCAATGAACACACCTCCCAGCACCACGGGCATGCTGGTGAGCCTGACCCTGGGAGCCACTGCTGGGGATGCCAGTCATTATTACACGCAAAGCAGGAGGGAGACTGTAGGGGGCAGGGTCACAATAAGCCCACGGAGCTCTACTGACATCTCCACAAGCAGCCCCTCAGTGTGTGACTGCTGCCTGTTCAGGACCTCAGCACTAACCACCTACTCAAGGTCACCAGCAGCCATCCCAAGAACCTCTGCAGGGCAATTCAAGCACTGCTGACCCTGGGACACAGCATCCCTTCACTCACATCTGGTCTCCAGCTGCTCCCTTTTGATATGGATGAGAGGGTGGGGCGTGTGCTGAGCAAATCACAGTTCCCAAGTCCAGGGTCTAGGTGGTGGCTCCAAGTCCACAGCCCCACTAGGGACCATGCTGGCTCCTGCACCTGGAACTGGCCGGGGATGCAATGGCACCTTGACAGCACCCCCCTATCCCTGTAGCCCCATTCCAGCCTCATCTGAGGATGAGGATCTACATGCTGAGATGCCTTGGCCACACTCAGTCACCCCAAGGAGTCCCCAGTGTCCAAAATCTGGAGGATGACCAACCCAGGCTCCATAGCGTCTCCCAAAAGAGTGAGGGCACAAAGATGTTTCATGACACCAGTGAAGGTCAGGTCAACAGAGCTGGATGGGGGCAATGGAAATCAACCCATCAGTCAGCAGAACCAACTCCTGCCCCATGGGAGCAGAACCGACCAGGTCCTGCTCCCATGGCCATCTCACCTCTATCGTCATCAAACTCAGCAGCTGTCAGAGTGGAAATGCTGCCCCAATGTTGACCTCCACCTCCTACTAGTGTGCCACCATGGATGGGCCACTGGGAAGCAGCTGGCTAGGGGATCCATGGAGGGGTCACACAGTGGGGCTAATGGATGTGGCATGGTAACAACATTCTTCTCCCTTGGGGTTGCAATTGCAGCCATGATCAGTGAGACAGAGTGTGGACCATACTCCTTCGTGGCCTTGGCACCCAACAGCCGAGCACCTGCCATGAGGCCACATACCCCAGTGGGGCTAATGGATGTGGCATGGTAGCAACATCCTTCTCCCTTGGGGTTGCAATCGCAGCCATGATCAGTGAGACGGAGTGTGGACCATACTCCTTGGTGGCCTTGGCACCCAAAAGCCGAGCACCTGCCATGAGGCCACATACCCACCAGCCAGGACCTCAACATCCTGGCTACCCACCACAGTGGATGGAATCACAGTATGTGGCATGGCCTCAAGACTTGGAGACCCTCCATGCCCTGAGACATGAGGACACACACCTTCAAGCTGATCTGATGGTGTTGTTCCACTGTTTCAGGACAGACAGCTTCATCTGTGCACTGCTGCCTGAGACAGGGACATGCTCCACTATTATGCATTAGAAGGCAAGGTGGTGAGTGGCTGAGAACTGCCTCTGATGGTAAGAAGAGCCACACTGGCATGTTTGAACACCACCCCCTATAGAAGCATTAGAAGGCAGAGTGGCTGAGAACTGCCTCTGATGGTAGGAAGAGCCACACTGGCATGTTTGAACACCACCCCCTTTAGAAGCACCTTCTCCACCTTAGTCCAGTTGGGCTGGGAGTGGACATTGCTGCCTGCTGTA
>NW_015175994.1:168041-170017 GCF_001447785.1 Gekko japonicus
TGCTGAACCCAATGTGGCCATGTTACATGGGAACGTGAGGGTGGGGCCAGGCACTGTGGGAGCCTCTGGACTGTAGAATGCATCCCCCTCACTGGCCACTGGAAGGGCACAGTCTAGCAGCAGCAGTGTGCTGCCAGAGCATGGACTCTTCCTGGGGACAACAGTGGGCAGTGGGGCCTGGGCAGTGGGGCCTGGCCAATGGGTGGCTGTGGGGTATGCACAGGGGCTGTGGGGTTGGGAAGGGCCCTCACGTTGCACACTGTGCACCTAACAAGCCCCCTCTCACTGAGCTCTCTGCAACAGGATGTTGACTCTCCCACCTACCCCCCCCCACTGGAGATCTACACAATCTACATCTACACATCTTGACAGCACTGTACATCTGGGTGGCACAGTGGCACTGCAGGAGGAGCTGTGCCAGGCACTACTGTGAGCACATCAGCACCATTCAGTTCTTTGAGAGCCCCTGCCTGGAGTGGTTTTGCCTGGACAGATCAGCCATCCAAGCCCTGAGCTAGGCCCCAGGGCTGCCTCACCTCCAACAATTATTCACTGTATTATAACCTCAAGATCAAACTGCTGTCAAATGTTCTATATGGGACTCCTGTTGACCTAGAAGCTTCATTTTGTGCAAAAAAGGCCATCTTTAGTCCCGAGTGGGCTAAGTCCCTAGGAACATAGTCAAACAGTAATGGAAGGACAAACCCATGTCTAAAGTTCTGTGTGAATTGTTTTGCCTCGGATTCTCCCTGTCTGCAATACTCTCCCACTGAAGTTATTTTTCAAATATTGTAAGCTAATGTTAAAAATGTGCTAAAGTTTTCATATCGATATTACCTTATATTGCCATAATGGAACAGTTTGGGGCTTTGTGGCTAGCTACCATGACAATAGATGCACAGCCTGGAACCAGTTTTAGTTAATTAGAGTCAATCAATCCAAACTTTGCTAACTTACTCATGTGAAACAATAGTATAATGAACCAAAGTCTGCAAGATGATTGGGAAACACAAATTATTGCACCCTGATAAATTAAATGTGACTATTACAAAACCTTCCTTCTAAATGAATACTCAGAGTGGGAATGTATGGGTGAATAACCATAATTTAAAATAGAGGGAAAAATGTAAAAGTGACTAAAATCCCACTTTGCTATTTTAATTTTTCTGTAAAAGAAATAAAATGTCCATACTACCACATTTGCATGACAAAATGTGCATGAGATTGCTGTTCTTTTTTAAAAAGTATTTCTAACTGATCCTTGTTCTCTGGTGGAAACATTTTGTTGTCTGTTTTAAAAAAACACACACATTATGCTTGTTCATCTTCATTCCTGTTATACAGCATCCTCCTACTTTCCAGTTGACCTAAGCGACAGAATTCCATCAGACTCTAAGATACAGGTCAAGAAATGAAAAGTGAAATGGGATGTGAATCAAGGCTGGATAGAATACAATAGCAGGATACCATCAATGGCGGCGGCAGAGCCTAGACAGCGCGGCGCGGTGAAAAATCGAGAACAAGGCAGAGCGATCCCTGGCGGCAGACGGCTGCAGTGGAGACCGAGGCGGCGCACGATGACGTGCATTGTGGGCGCGGCGGAGCCATTCAGGACAGAGCCGAGGCCGAAGCAAGACACGGAGACGGGCGCCAGGAACAGTCCCACCAAGGAAGCAGCCGGCCCAGGGAAGATGCAAGAGACCGCCGGGAGAAGGAAAGCCGAGCCAGAAACGAGACACACAGCGGGCCCACCACATAGGGTGCTGGTAGGAACCCCCACCCCATATCATGTGGCCATAGTTAGGAGAGAAACAGTTCTTAGAACTCCCCTGTTAACCGCCCAGAGACCCCTAGGGGTTAGGGCGGTATAATAAGTTGAAAGTAATAAATAAATAAATAAATAATATTTGGCTTATCTACCACATGGCAGGGAACTGTGGTGGCTTAGAGGTTGACGCTGAGCTGCAGACTGGAAG
>NW_015175994.1:171458-171578 GCF_001447785.1 Gekko japonicus
ACAAATGCTAGGAGTGTCCAAGGTAAAATCGGGGAGTTAGAGTGCTTGGTGTTGGAGGGAAAAATAGACATTGTGGGTATTTCAGAAACTTGGTGGGATGAAGAAAATCAGTGGGACACG
>NW_015175994.1:171770-171917 GCF_001447785.1 Gekko japonicus
ACCAGATCAAAAGATAGAGGAGGATTATAAAATGATGAATGAATTAAAGATAGCAGCTAGACAAAAACACTGTGTCGTAATAGGTGATTTTAACTATCCACACATTGATTGGGTCAATATGTGTTCTAGTAGAGAAAAAGAGATGGA
>NW_015175994.1:171942-172343 GCF_001447785.1 Gekko japonicus
AGGGAATTGGCCAAAAAGACTCACACAACCACTTTTAACTTTAAAAGGGGTAAATTCTCTGATATGAGGGGACATGTGGGGAGGAAACTGAAAGGAAAAACCACTTGGGAACAGTGATCATAATGTTGTTGAGTTCAACATTTGTATAAATAGGGAATTGGCCAAAAAGACTCACACAACCACTTTTAACTTTAAAAGGGGTAAATTCTCTGATATGAGGGGACATGTGGGGAGGAAACTGAAAGGAAAAGTAGAAAGAGTCAAAACCATTGGGGAAGCTTGGAAACTATTTAAAACTGTGATCCTAGAAGCTAAAAAAATATAGTATAGATAGGGGCTCTGTGGCAAGTGATGCTCTGTCTTCTTGGTGCTTGGGGGGGGTCAACAGTGGGAGGGCTTCT
>NW_015175994.1:172397-180496 GCF_001447785.1 Gekko japonicus
TGATGGCACTGGTATTTCTGGCCACTGTGTTGGACTGGATGGTCCTTTGGCCTGATCCAACACTGGTGTCTCTTATGTTCTTATGTTCTTAGGTACTGCTTTGGTGGGAAGGTAACAGTATTCCGTGCACCTCGGCATTTAGTCATGCCGGCCACATGACCACAGAAATGTCTTCAGACAGCACTGGCTCTTCAGCTTGGAAACAGAGATGAGCACCACCCCCTAGAGTTGGCTTCGACTAGCTTTTGAGCAAAGGAAACCTTTAACACATGACAAGACTTAAGATCAGGTCAATATTACAGAAGACTGGACCTTAAAGAAGCTAAGAAGTAAAGGTGTGGCGGGGGGAACAGCAGGAGAACCAACAGATGACAGTGTATACAGGAAGTGGTATATTAGGGAGTAGAAGTAGTGGGCAGTAGCAAGGAGAACCAACAGATGACAGTGTATACAGGAAGTGGTATATTAGGGAGTAGAAGTAGTGGGCAGTAGCAGAAAAGACAGAATCTAAGACCTAAAACTCAGCAGAGATTGTCACTGGATGAAGAGCAAGAAGGCTGTCATTTGTGGAGGCGGTTTATCAGTGAATGGTCAATATAGTATGCAAGGTATAAAATCATATTCAACTTGACTTAGGAGAAAAAGAAGATTTCTGTACAAAGTTCTCTATTCGTCATGTAAAATGGTGCTGAGGAGAAACCCGAGCATCACTATGCAGCACCTACAGATGTTGTGGGTGGGCTGCATTCAGGGCGGCTGCACTGTACTTATACCGGCCAGACAGCATCTGTAGAGGGGGCTGTGTCCACTGCTGTCAGTGCTTGTGATATATTTGACAGACGGAAAGGGAGCACAATTGTGCACTGCAGCAGACACACAGCTTGCTGTTGTGTGAAAACAGTTCTTAATCCTTATGATTTCCCCCCCTTATGTTATTTCCCCCATATTCTGAAACAATATATGTTTGATTCCCAAATCCTGGTGGCAAATAGAACAAAGTTTGAGTCCAGTGGCACCCTTAAGACCAGCAAAGTTTAATTCTGGGTATACGATTTCATATGCATAAGCTTATACCAGGATTAAACTTCGTTGGTCTTAAAGGTGACACTGGACTCAAACTTTGTTCTGTTGCTTCAGACCAACATGGCCGCCCATCTGAATCTATCTTGGTGGCAAATGTTCAGGAAGACCAGTCGTTCATGTCCTGCTTAAGAACTTCTCATCAGCATCTGCTTGGCTGCCGCTGCAAATGGAAGTTTGGACTAGTTCTGTGGCGATTCTTGTGCTTGAAATTCTTATGCTTGGAAACTGCTGTTAAATATTAAGTATTTAAACTCCAGACTTCTATCAAATAAGCTGCATTGTTTTTATTCAATGAATAACTTATTGTTTAAAAATCAAAGCATCCATAAACCACCTTTCAAAAAGGTGATGGAACATAATATGGAGAAATATTGGCAAGGTTAACTAGCAGTGCCATCCTAACCAGAGTTATACCCTTCTAAGTCCACTGACTTCAATAGACAGGGAAGGTATAACTCTAGCTAGGATGGCACTGTAAATTTTCCAGCAGTTTAAACTGCCAGAATGTGGGATAGAAGTCATTTCTCTAAAATTCCACTTGAGTTCTACTCAAGTAAACCCTCAAATCCCACTGCTAAATTCTGTGGTATTTGACATTATGAGTTTGACATTATGAGACCCATGAGCCCTAAACAGTTCCAGAATAATGATCTCTCCCGGGGCCAAACTAGATGTTTGGGTTTTTAAAAGTTGGGTCCATGTTTCCTGGACCCACCTAGGGTTTTCTGCAGCCACATAACATCTACAGGGAATGACTTTTTTAAAAAATAAAGGTTTCCCTTGTCCAAAAGCTAGTCAAATCCAACTCTAGGGGGCAGTGCTCATCTCCGTTTCCAAGCCGAAGAGCCAGCACTGTCCGAAGACATTTCCATGGTCATGTGGCCAACATAACTAAATGCCAAGGCGCATGGAACGCTGTTACCTTCCCACCGAAGCGGTACCTATTTATCTACTTGCAATTTCTTGTTTTTGAACTGCTAGGTTGGCAAGAGCTGGGGCCAGAGACGGGAGCTCACTCCGTCTCGCCAAATGGGCTCATAACACTGCCTCAGTGTGGAAGAGCTCCTGCCTCCCTCTCCTGCCCTTTACCCACAATGAAACAGCACTGGAGGGGGCGGGATTAATTTCCCTGTTTTTGCTGCTCTATGTGGAGTATTCTATGCATGCTGAGCAGCAAAAATGGAGAAGGAACTTCCTCCCAGAGCTGTTTTGGCAAGAGAAAATGGCTTGGAGGAAGGCAGGAGCACTTCCTCCCCCTATAGTGGAGTTTGAAGCCTATTTCATCTCTCCTTTCCTGCAGCTGCTGTGTGGCCATGGAACCCAAGTTGGGTCCAGACCAGTGTTCCCTCTAAGCTGTGGAGTCTTGTGAGCAAAAATTCTGCTTTGTGAGCTACTGGCATTAAAGTTGTGTGTGAGTGATTTGGCTACTGCATAAATTAGTTTGCTCTGGAGCCATCCTTCCTTAGCGAAGATAAAAATGTGTAAGCCGGAGGCTAAAGAACTGTGAGCTAGCTCACACTAACTCAGCTTAGAGGGAACACTGGTCCAGACCCAACTCTTTAAACACCCAAACATCTATTTGGCCCTCAGGAATACAAATAGCAGTGCAGGAAGGCTGGGCACTTTTATGTGTTCTGGGAAAACTGTACACTAAACTTTGAATTATTATGCAACATTGAATTTAGACAATACAGTTTTAACAGTCTCTGAGAGAACAGTAGCTCTGAAAATCTCTCTGATGGGAACTGATGTGAGTCAAGATATTTTCTAGGATATGTCTCTGATGGAATGAGCCTTAATGTGACCTTTCCAGTTAATTCTTTTAAAGAATAAAACAATATTAAATCAACTGTTTTGATAAGGTTATTGTAGGCACAATTTGACCTAAAACCACTCATGAATAACGTTTCATCCTCTTCCTTCCATGCTTCACTGCCTTCATATTGTTTTTTAAAAATCCCACCCCCACAAAACACAATGGGTCCAAATTTTCTGGCACCAAGTCAAATACTTGTATTTGTAGTGGGCAACATTAGAAAGCATTGTTTCCTAACTGATCATACCAGACCATGAACCAAAGTAAGAGAGGGTGGTAAATGCATTTTGCTCAGATTTGTTTAAAGCGGCTACTTATTATTCACTATTATGTCCTGAAAGACATGAGGTTTTTCTGGATTTACGACCGTATTCCAATTCAGTCACCTTATTCGATTACCTAGTGACATCCTTTGGAGTCAAACAGAAAGAAGGGACTGGGGTCCCTAGTAAGCATTGCACTAGGTGAGCACCATAGACAAGTCTGTCCTCACCTAGGATCCCCATCAGACCTCCACCTAGTTTATTTTATTCTACTGATGCTGATGAATTAAACAAATACTTCGTACCTCCTTGGTGTCTAATTTATATGCTAATTTACAATCTGCACAGCAGGAACAGAGCCAGAGACCATTCATTAAAAAAAACAAAACACCTCTTGCTCAAACACAGCTGTGGGAGTCCAACTGCTGTGGAAAAATGGGCATGTCTTCTTTTGCATACACTACCCAGTCTTTCATTAATGCACCAGAGTCTTCCCTTTCAGGTGTATGGCTGTGACAGTTATAAACTGACAGTTTGCACATAAAGACATTGCACATACCTCCTGTGTCAGCGGCTAGACAGGGAGACAGGAGCAATGTCAGGACCAGTAGTGAAGGGCACAGCCAGAAGCTGGGAGCCATACTAGGCCCAGCAGTGGCAGTGAGGTCAGGAGCCATACTAGGCCCAGAGGTGGCTGCTGCGGTAGGAAGCCACAGTTGGCCTGGCAGGGAAAGTCGAGAGCCATGTTGGGCCAGGTAAAGGTTGCAGGTGGAAGCTGGGAGATGCAGCAGGCTCAGTGGCATTGGTGGAGGCCAGGGGTTGCTCTGAGCCTGGCACTGGAGGCTGGTAGCTGTGGCAGGCCTGGCAGCAGTGGTGTAGGCCAGGAGTTGCACCAGTGCCAGAGGCAGCTGCAGAGGCCTGGAGCTACACCAGGCCCAGGGGTGGCTGTGGAGGCCTCGAGCTGCACTGGACCTGGGGCTGGCAATTGAGGGGGGAAAGGAGCTTCCCCCCCAAAAAAATCTCACACGTCCCCACTTGTATATCTAATTCTCCACATGGCCCCATCTGTGGATATTTACAACCAGAGACTGTAGCCATGAACAGACAAGACAGATCTTTATACAAACCTGACAAAAGCCCAGGTTTGCAGAAAAATCTGACATCTAGGGGAAAAACCTCCACAAACTAATAGAAGCAGTGCTTGTAATTTTAAAAACAAACACCTTCTGTGGCCATTGCAAGGTAACTACAATAGTTTTGGTTTCTGTTGGTACAAGGCTGAGGGCAGGGTTCTTTCAAGAGCTGTTTTGGCCTTTGGAGGAGGACTTGTGGGAGGCTGAGTCCAGCAACAACTAACTGGCAACCTGATACTACATGAGTTACATGATCCACCCAGGTCCAGCTAACTGCGGCCACCATATGAAAACCAATGTACTGTAGTGGTTAGAGTTTCAGACTAGGGAAGGGAAAAAGAAATAGGGAGGAGAAAATGAGATCCCCCCCTGCAAGTCTTCGCAGGTCCCGCACTTGCAGGGGTCATTTCATAGAAAAAGAGGTGCAGGAGCTCATTAGCATAACTTATTTGCATATGCCACACTCCCTGACATCACCAGAAGTGTGTCAGAAGGCAACACCCACCGCTCAGGCTCCACTGGACTGTTTTGGATTCCTAGCTATTGGGGGAGGGGGAAATGTGCAGATCTGTCCTCGCAGAGGAGGGAGAACTTGTACCTGAATAAAACTTGGTCTTAAAGGTGCCACTGGACTGTTTTGGACTGGGAGTATAAATCCAATCTCTTCTTCTTCTTCTTTTCTTCTTTATTTTCTAAAGTATTAGTAAACAAAAATAGAGTAGGTATTTCTGTTCAGATTGGAAGTTACTGTCCTGAGGATAAAACAAAAATGACCTCTAGCAGCCAGCAAACAATGTCCACTCTAAGCGAATTTGGGATTTATATCCTACCACTGATCATGTTTTCACATTTCCTTCCAATATATAGGTCAAGTACAGTTGGAGGTATGAAGAGTAAACAAGTAATTGTGAATTATGGGGCTATGATTCTATCATTAGGATTTGGTGAAACTATAAACCATACATTCCGAATCCTGGATTTATGCAGAACTGGCCCACATTATTTCTGTCTTTGTTCCTTGTACCTGGAGTACACTGGAGCATTACCAACTTTAGGCTCCAGACTCAAAGTGGGCAATATCATAGTATTTTATCAGTATTTACTGATCTTAATATCAGTATTGCTAGTCAGAACTAGCTTGTTGCACAGTATTTTATGGTTTTACTGTTTTAATTGTTATTTTAATTATTGTTCTAATGGTATTGTATTGAGACTGTTGTGAACCACCCAGAGCCTGCCCATGGGGAGGGCGGTATATAAACCAAACAAATAAAAATAAATAAATAAATAAATAAATTGAAGGTTCAGAATACATTACTATCTAATGCAAGTTATAAAAAATTAAATTATCCTTGTTATCTCTTGTTAATTCTGGTTTGTATCAGGAAAATACTCAGATTTCTATGTGGGTAGATTATAACCATTTTACTATGATTTCATTTTGCCTCTCACTCCATATTACTCAGGAAAAGAATTATATCCATATTTTTGCTTAGAAAAGATGAAGTTGCACCTTTCATATAGTATCTGCTGGGGGTATATGTGATTCATTATTTTTTTGCTACATTAACAACACTTGATTTTGATTCATTAAATCCATTATGAAATATTAGTTCTAGTAATAACTAGTGTTATGTGGCACACATATAAAAAATAAAATAACAATGGGCACCACGTTTAGCAGAAAAAAAGGAATGTGTGACCTTTTTTGTACTGGGCATGCAGGGACCAGGTGAGAGTGCATCTTACAGAGCCACTTCCCCACCCATCTGCTCATTCCTTCTGTCCTTTCAGATGGTTGTCTTCATCCTATGGGTCAGGACCATTTGGTGGGTCATAGAGTCCAACTCTTGTGCCACAAGCCCCTCTAGATACACATTTTTAAAGCTTTTGAGAAGGACTCTGGTAGTACATGCAGAAAGCATGAACCACATTTTTGCGGTTCATTTTTGTTCATGGCCAAACCGGGTCATAGAGTCCAACTCTTGTGCCACAAGCCCCTCTAGATACACATTTTTAAAGCTTTTGAGAAGGACTCTGGTAGTACATGCAGAAAGCATGTGTGGCATGTAGGGATGGGCATGAACCACATTGTTGCGGTTCATTTTTGTTCATGGCCAAACCATGAACCAATACAAACTTAGAGATTGGTTTGCGAACTGAACTGGTTCTTAGTGGTTTGTGACCCAATTTCTGCTCCTTGCTACTTTTCACAGGGATCAGAAAGCAGAAGTTTAAATGGCAGCTCAGAGCTTGTTTTCTCCTCTTCGTGAACTGCTATGAACTGCCTTAAAAGTACTTCGTGGCGGCAGTTCACAAACTTTGGTTCGTGACCCATGAACCGACCAAAATTCATCATGAACTTACGTTCGTGCCCATCTGTAGTGGCATGACTCTTGCTTCTCTTTGTCTGTATGCTGAAAGGAAAAGCAAGATGAGGTTATCCAGAGGTGGATAAGATTCCTCCATAGCTGTGACCATGTGCTTGTTCTGTCTCCTGTTGCTCAGCTTATATTTCCTGTTCTCAGCTCACTTGGCCTGTTGCCCATGGTCCTGGTCTTGAAATGGTAAGGTCCTTCTGTTCCTGTTGCATGACTCTGATGCCACAGGCTTGCCACGCAATAAGTCCCTGGTTTGGAAAGTTGAAGATTATTGCCTTGCGTTTCCCCCCCTTCTTTTCCTTAAAGCAGAACCATCTATTGTCTATAGCAGCAGTGATGGCGAATCTTTTAGAGACCGAGTGCCCAAACTGCGACCCAAAACCCACTTATTTATCGCAAAGTGCCAACACGGCAATTTAACCTGAATACTGAGGTTTTACTTTAGAAAAAACAACTCATACATTAACTTAAGATGATCCAAACAAAGTAAGGAAAGCAATCCCAAATGCTTTCATTTACTTAAAATTATTTGGCAGAGAATTCGACACTTTAATGATGGTCTGGGCCTGGCTGCGGCGAAGGCACTCGTGCCATCTGAGTGCCACCACTGCTCTAAGCTGAGTGAGTGTGAGCTAGCTCACAGTTTTTTAGCCTCCGGCTCACGCACTTTTGTCTCCGCTCAGGAAGGAGGGCTCCAGAGCAGACTAATTTATGCAGCAGCCAAATCGCTCGCTCACCACTTTCATGCCAGTAGCTCACAAAGTAGAATTTTTGCTCACGGGACTCCACAGCTCAGAGGGAGCATTGCACCTCTGTGCATCTTTTGCCTTGAAAACCCTACGGCGTGGCTATAAGTCACTTGTGACTTGACGGCACTTTCCACCACCATATTATTCTACCCTTTTACTCCAATTGCGTCCAAAATAACTACTTGTCCTCTGGCTCCATGCTTGCATTAATGCCGATCGTAATCCCAACTCCCCCAAGACGCATATATTTGAAGATTGAGCAACGGGCACTTTTGGGCCATTATTTCTCCGTCTTGAGGGACGTGCACCTATTAAAGCCGTAGCGCGTTATTGGCATGCAGCAGTCAGTCTTGAGAGCCAGCTGTCTCAAGTGGGGGCAGAGTTTTACTGCTCTTTACCGAAGGTCGAGGATTCCCCCGGAGAGCAGTGAATGTCTGCCGCATGGTTTTGGGCAGCCAAAGTACTCACAGCCGCCCCTTTATCCTGACCGCAACTGCTTGTACTGATTAAACACTCAAGATCGCAGCCCAGCTGCTGGATTTTTATTATCTGTAGCGGGGAAAGTATGCTGATTGAATGCGTCGCTCAGATGCAGCTATATAGAAACCTGAGACAAAGGCTTGATAACACGCAGGAAACGGTCTGGGGGAGAATATGGGCAAGCCAGGTGTTTT
>NW_015175994.1:185004-195004 GCF_001447785.1 Gekko japonicus
TGATCATCACTTTGGGGCCAGGAAGCAATTTTTCTCCAGGCCACTTTGGCCCCCAGTAATCTTGGAGGGTTTTTTTTATCATATTCTGGGCATGGAACAGGGGTCACTGGGGTGTGTGGGGGGTATTGGTGAATTTCCTGCCTTGTGCAGGGGGTTGGACTAGATTACCCTGGAGGTCCCTTCAAGCTCTATGAGTCTATGATTCTATAATTCACCCAGGCTGGCTGTGGGCACGCCAGCACCTCTGTCAGGCAGAAGCGCCTGAGATCCTCCCCCTCCCCTTTTCCTTCACCCGACTTGGAGGTGAAGGGAAGGGAGAGGGGGGAAAGAATGGATCCCAGGTGTCTCTGCCTGTCAGAGGGGCTGGTGCACACTTCTGGTGATGTCAGGGGGTGTGGCATATGCTAATAAGTTATGCTAATGAGCTCCTGCAGCTCTTTTTCTACGAAATGACCCCTGAACACACATATCTCTTATTAACCTCCATGGACAAAAAGGATGTGCATTCAGATATTAACAACATTTAAAAATCCCAAATAGAAAGCCTCTTTGTATACAAGAGATGGGCTCCATTTGAACCAAACCATAACTAGACTGTTGGCACTTAATATCAAAGAGGTCACAGAGCAGCTTTCAATCTAATGCCTGGAGGGAAAATAAGAGGAGCTATAGAGCATCCAGTTCAGGACCACTCATTCCTAAAGGATGATGGGATACCCAGTCAAGTAATTTAGACAGAAACAGAGCAGACCTTGACAGTGAGAGTGTCCCAGGAAATGACAGCTGATTATGGAGACCAAAGGGCCATAGGAGAAAAGTGGGTACTATAAATGATATGCTTAAAAGCACTTGGTAATAGAGCTTTCCAGAGAGGAAGGGAACATGGGCTTGAATAGCAGGAGCTGCAGCAATTTGAATTGATGGACCTGGGATTAGGATTTAGGAGCTATGTTGGTCAATGTGGCAACCACCTATCCCTGTGGGGTGAGCCATTTCCTGGGCTTTAAGGAGCTCTGAGCCCTGACAGGCTTCACTCATGAACACAGCTCATTGGTTCCCTGAAGCAGAAGCAGCTATAAAACCCCCAAGAAAGACTGGGAAAACAGTCTTACTGCTGGTAGGCCAATTCCCCCCCCCCCCGTTTTGTGCAAAAATGCCCTCCACACAAGAAACCACCCCAATTTTATTGTGACTGCTCTCTGTCCATGTTCAGGAGCTATGCTGCAGGCTAAAGGTAAAAGTTTCCCTTGCTCGAAAGCCAGTCGAATTCCAGTACTCATCTCCATTTCAAAGCCGAAGAGCCAGCACTGTCCAAAGACATTTCCGTGCTCATGTGGCCAGCATGACTAGATGCCAAGGCGCATGGAACGCTGTTACCTTCCCACTGAAGCAGTACCTATTTATCTACTTGCAATTTCTTGCTTTCGAACTGCTAGGTTGGCAGGAGCTGAAGCCAGAGACGGCAGCTCATTCTGTCATGCGGCACTCGGGTCTCGAACTACTGAACTACATACCTTCCAGCCTGCAGTTCAGCATCTTAACCACTGAGCCACCACAGCTGCAGGCTAGGAGTCCGCAAAAAGGAGGGGTGAAGAAATCTCCCAGCACAGAGCACTCAAGCTATTAGTTATGCTAATGAACTGGATGAAGCAGACCATTGATTACCACCTCACACCTTGCTCCAAGTTCACACCCAAAAGGGATAGAGACTGCTAAAAACCAAATAGCTAGAAAGTTAACCATTCCTTGTGGAGCAGGTGGGACAGACTCCCCAAGGTAGATTAAAGATTCTCAGCACAAGAGAAAGAAGCTCTCTTATGCTGAGTCTTGCATCCTATCCTTGGATGAGCACAAGCTGTAATGAACTAAGCTTTTACTTAGGGGACTCCATCTTGTCCACACAGCAAAGGATAATGGATAGAAGACCCAACCATGAAAATTAGGGTAATGCTGAACTTTAAATTATGCAACTTTAAGAAAAGCTAGCCTGTCTTTTTATACATATTTTTATTTATTTTCCAATACTTAGTAAAACACACAATACAAATATTCACAAACAACATCTGTACCATACACCTTCCCTAACCCACACCATCCATACATAAAAGGGTGGGTAAAGTAAACCGCATTGTTAAATCATATTTTGCTTTTACATATTGTAACTATTATTTTCACCTATATTATTTTATGCTTCTATTGCTATTTACAATAAACAAAATACATATTTTAACCTGGTTGCTTCCATTATTATTATTCCCTTTTTCACTTTAATCTTTTATTAACCTATGTTGCTTCTTTCACCCATTTATAGAACTTTATCCAGTTTTTTTCAAATTTTGTATCTGTCTTTTCTTTTAAGTAGTAAGTTTATAATTTTCTACTGCTTCCAATATTTTCCCAATAATTTCCGTTCGATTTGGTAACTCTGTTTTTCTCCAATACTTAGCAAAGGTAATTCTCCCAGCAGTTATAATACTTTTATGCAATGTAAATCATTTTTTTGAAATTCATTTGGTAAGATAGTTAACAAAAATACTTCAGGTGTAAATGGGATGGAAATTTCTAAGCTAAGAAAAGCTAGCCTGTCTTAAACATCATTTAGGAAGTACCCAGTGTAAGGAAAGACGATTGCAGTTTTCACTTTTTCTTTGTCCCCATGCTCAGTCCAAAAGCTTGAATAGAACTCATGTATTATTGTATTCATTTAGTAAACTTTTAAATATTTTAAATGCTTTATGTCTGTTCTCTGGAAACATACCACACCTATTTGGTCTTGCTATCTAAAGTGCAATAATTGAGTAGGGGAAACAGGTCAGCTCACCATTACTGGAGCACAAGAACCTGATTGGGTAGAATTGTGATAGATCACCCCTGTGCTAGCTTGTGGAGCAAAGTAGACAGGCATAATAACCAGGCAGGGCTTTTAAATGGCAACACAGGTACAGAGTGCTAGATATACAGCTCTGTTTAGCAGAAGATAATCTCAGGGTCATTCTTGGAAGCAGGTACCTGTTTTGTTTTTGGCACCCTAGGGAGTGAAGAGGTGGCATCACTAAGTAGAGGCTTGGGATGGCTGCAGAGTTTTTACAACATCCCAGGGGCCAGCCAGAAGGGACAGGGAAGGGCTTGCAAGTCTGTTCCTTTGCAGCCTTCATGCATTCTGACTCTAGTTTCCCTTGTGGTTTCGCTGCCAGACTTACAAATGGTCAAATCTTGGCTTATGATCTTCTAGCCTTGTACCCTTGGACCACCCCTTGATTCCTGGTTCCTGGTTCCCAGTCCCAATCCTACGCTCTGCCCAGCTGCCACCCACAATCACTGAGTGGAACTTTGGACCTGGTTTGAGATGTGTTGTTGCCCCAGTTAGGAAAAGTGATAACATTGTTATTAAGTTCCACATTTAGTTGAATGGGAGGTTATCCAAAAAGTCCAACATGACCACATTCAATTTCAGAAGAATAAACTTCTTTAAAATGAGGGGATTAAAAGGAAACTGACCAACATTTTATTTATTTTAATTTTATTTATTTATTTAATTTGTATCCCACCCTCCCTGCTGTGGCAGGCTCAGGGTGGCTTACAGAATATATATAAATATTAAAACAACAAGATATGTTAAGACACAAAAGTTAAATTAAAACCATACCATATAAAATTTAGATTTCTAGGAACATAAATATTAACAAAAGATGGTGGTCTCTCAGCATTGGGTGGTCAACTACCACCATACTTCGGGTTCTTGCCAGGCTGTTAGTTGTTAAGTGAGTGCTGATGTTGAGGGGCCACAGGGCCACGATATTGAAAGGCGGCACCCTCATCGAAAGCCTGGTGGAAGAAGGTAAAATCCTTTCTTCCGTGTACATTATTTAAAACCACAATATCACCAATTAGGAAGGGAACCGCCAAATCTCAGAGAATATCAGTATGGTTAAGTCAAAGGAAAGGCCAGAAAGCCTTTTTTTTTTAAAGTAGTTTTGCCCAAATAAGGTGAGCAAAAAGGAGGTCGGGTTTTGGCAAAAAAAAAGTAAATTGAATAGATGGTAGGTGAAAAATGAATGTAAGGAGAATAAGGACAAATACTAAGCATTTCTTAAAGGAAATCCGATGTTGGGGTCCTAGGATGACAAAGGAGTACATGGATGTTAAAGGAAAACAAGAAAATTGTAGAGAATCTGAATGAATTATTTGCATTGTTTTCACTGTAGAAAATGTGAGGGAATTATTCATGCCATTGTCACTGTTTTCAGGAAAGATCTCAGAAGAACTGAGAAATGCATGTAACAAGAGAGGGACATGGACAAATTAAAAACTAACAAGTCACTGGGTCCAGATGACATATACCCAAGGATTCTCAGGGAACTGAAATTAGAAACTGTTGATCTCCTAACCAAAAATATACAACTTATTGTTTCCATTGGATTAGAAGGTAGCCAATTTTTAAAAAGGGATGCAGAAGAGATTCTGGAAATTACAGGCCAGTTATACTAATGTCTGTTATGAGTAAATTAAAAGAAGTGTGGGCCTGCAAGACACGCAGGGGAGAGAACCCCATCGCTCCAACTCTTTTGCTGGGCCCAACATGGCTTTTGGGTTGTGTTTCAGCTGCTGCCAAGGCCTACCATGACTCTGCGGCAGCCACCATCAGGCCAGCTGCAGCCCCCAGGTTCTGCAGCAACTGCCACCGGGGCCTGCTGGGCTCTCAGGTGTCACTGTAGTGCCTGGGTTTTGCGGCAGTGGCTGCCAGGCCCACCGTGGCTCCTGGGCTCTGCCATAGCTGCTGCTGGGCCAGTGCAGCTTCTGGAATCCACCACAGCCACCAATGACCACAGTGGAAGTAGGTGGTCTTTTATCTTTAGGGATATTTAACCCCCCCCCATGTATTTTTTTTAAAGATGTCAGATTTTTCTGCAATTAAGAACCTAAAAGGTAACTAGGAAAACAAATACAATAGCTAAGAACAACTGTAAACTAATTATACATAAAATACATGTATTTATTATAGAGACATTCAAAAACATATCAAGGCTCAATAAAAGTCTCATAATATAGTAAAAAGTAACCTATGTCCAAGAGAAAACAATAGTGACCCAACACGTTTCAACCCAATTGGGCCTTCTTCAGCAGACAAACAATATAAGGCACAAATAGGATTCCTATTACAATAAAAAGGCAATGCACAAGTAGATATAGGACCAAAACGGGACAGTTCAAAAAGGAAATCAAAAGACACAAGAAAAGTATTTCATATGAGGCTTCCTAGGATCTAGCCTTGTGCCAATGCAAATGCATACAAGTTGAATAGTATTGCTATTGTATGCCTTCCAGTTTTGGTCCAAAAACTATAGGTGTGGAACATCTTATCAGAGCCAATGTGTCTTCAGTAACAATTTTTCTGCAAACCTAGGCGGTGTCTCAAGTTTGCAGAAACATCTGCCTTGGATAAGTGTAGCCCCAATCCACAGATTTAAGTATCTGTAGATGACAGCCACACTTGAAAAATAGACATACAGATTTTTATTAAAGACAGAATTATTAAGAACATAGAGGAATAAGCCTAGGCTTGTCAAGTGAGTGGGTTAACAAACACATGATCAAAAGTGATCCAGTAGACTTGGACTTCCAAAACAGCTTTTGACAAAATCTCTCACTAAAGTCCTCTAAGTAAACTTAGCACTCATAGGATAATAGTATGAATGCACCAGTGTTCCCTCTAAGCTGAGTTAGTATGAGCTAGCTCACAGCTTTTTAGCCTCTGGCTCACACATTTTTGTCTTAGCTCAGGAAGGATGGCTCCAGAGCAAACTAATTTATGCAGCAGCCAAATCACTCACTCACAGCTTTAATGCCAGTAGCTCACAAAGTAGATTTTTTTGCTCACAAGACTCTACAGCTTAGAGGGAACATTGGAATCCACTTGTGTACTGTAAACATAAAGCAGAGAGTAGGTGTAAATTTTAATTTTTCACCACTACCATAAACTGAGCCAACATTTTCATTCACCATGAACCCAAGATCTATTTATCCGTCAGTTACTAGTTCAAAGCCCATCAGTATATATTTAGAGTTCTTTGACCAAATGTGCAGTCATTTATATCAAACCTCAGTTGTTGCATTGTTGTCCACTAAGTTTGGATAGATCCTTTTGGAACTCTTCACAATTGACTTTGGTTCTTACCATCCTGAATGATTTGGTGTGATCCACAGATTTGTCCACCTCACCCCTGATTTCTTATCATCTGTGAACAAATTAAACAGCCCCATTCCCAACTATTACTGTGGAACCCCACTGCTTTCTTCCCTCCATTGTGGAAACTATTCATTATTATTGGGAAAGAAATTGGAAAGAAAATGACTAGTATCATAATGCCTTTTTATAGATCTGCGGTGCATCTGCTCCTGAAATACTATGTCCAGATCTGGTTGCCGTTATCTCAAAAGATTCAGAAAAGATGTAGAAAAGGACAACCAAAACAATCAAGGAGTTGGATCACCTTCCCTACAAAGGAAAGCTATGGAGTTTGGGTCTTTTTAATTTAGAGGAAACTTGACTAAGGGGAGGCATAATAGAAGTTCATAAAAGTTTTGCATGGTGTGGAGAAACTAGATAGTGAGAACATTTTGTTCCTGCTGCAGTAATACTAGATTTGCAGGAATCAAATGAATTTTTAATTCAGAACAAACAAAAAGTACTTCTTCATTTATACAAATGTGTGTTATTCACTATCACTAGGATGTAATGATTATCATGAACACTACAGTGGGGGAGTCCTGTTTTTCTTTTATGGAGGTTTTAGCTGAACAAAATGCAATTCTACTGAGAAAGGCAAGTTAGGTTTGCAACCAGGAGGTGGCCTTTTGTCTTCAAGATTTGACACCTATCACAGTAGACTGGAAAGCTTCACCTTGGGGCAGATAAAATGAGTGCTTCCTCTGGCCCATCATCTCTAACATCCTTTCTACATGTTACCCAGACGCTTTGTACCCATCTCTAAAAGTCCGAAGTGCAAAACTACACATGAACCTTCAGAAATATTTTATTGGTCAGGTTCTTTTTAGAAGGAGGTTTTCCCAAGACAACCCTCAAATATGGTCTGGGAGCCAGGGAGCTTGTCATCAGCATCCAGCCATGTTTGTTGGTTATGTATGTTTTCAACTCCAATTGGTGATCTTCCTGACCTACCTTTAGAAGGGAGTTGTAAATTCTACTGTCAGAAACTGATTTTTATTTTCTGTGTTCCATATTTCCCAACTTTAGTTTCTTTAATTTCACTTATCTCTGTGTACTTAGCAATATACTTTCTTAATTGGCTCTTTGCCTTCTGAGACTTGCTGTGGTACCTCCAGAAATCGATTCAGTTTGTGATCCTTGATCTACTACTTGATTCTCAAATTACGACAGTAGTAAGGAGCACCTGCTTCCAGTCATACCCAGTGAGCCTGCTGCCCCCTTTCTTGGGCAACAATTATCTTGACCTTGTGATTGATACCGTGGTAACAAGCCACTGTAATAATGTGTTGGATGTGAGTAGGGTTGGACACAAAAATGCAGTTCCGTTTGTAGTTCTTGGACAAACCATGAACTGAACCACAAACCTCACAAACCCAGTCAGCTCACATATTAACTGAACTGTGCTCATGAAGTTTCTGGATGAAAAAGCTGAGTTGTGAGCAGTGTTCCCTCTAAGCTGAGTTAGTGTGAGCTAGCTCACAGTTTTTTAGCCTCTGGCTCATACATTTTTGTCTTAGCTCAGTAAGGATGGCTTTAGAGCAAACTAATTTATGCAGTACCCAAATCACTTGCTCACAACTTTAATGCCAGTAGCTCATAAAGTAGAATTTTTGCTCACAAGACTCCACAGCTTAGAGGAAACATTGGTTGTGAGGGCAGCTGGCTCCCATGGCTCAGTTTTTTGGGCTCTAAATAGCTGACCCATGGGAACAGGCTGCCCCCACAGTTCAACTGTTTAGACTGGAAAAAGCTGAACCAGGCGGGCAGCCTGCTCCTGCGGCTCAGCTGTTTAAAGGAGCTTTCTTGGGCAACTGGCCCCAAAAGCTAGCTGCCAAAGAAAGTCCCTTTAAGCAGCTGACCCCTAAAGATTAAACTGCTCCTGCAGCTCAGCTGTTCCCCAAGGGCTGTCTCCCAAAGAAAGCCCCTTTAAACACCTGAGCCCTGAAGAGCCAACGTCTCCCATGGCTCAGCTGTTTAAAGGGGCTTTCTTGGCTGGCCAGCCCCAGGCTCAGGGCGATTTAAACCCCTGCTTTCTTCTCCCCATGGCTTTTCCCTGGGGAGCAGAAAGCAGTGGTTTAGATAGCTCCCAGCCATTTCAGCCAAACAGCTGAGTGGCAGGGAGTTCTCCTTTGCTCAGCTGTTCTTCTAACCTCCATGAACTCCATCAAAATTCATGAAAGTTTAGTTCAGCTTGTGAACTGTGGCAGAATTTGGGGTTTCATGAGCTTGGGCTTTTCTGTTTCTTGTTCCTATGTTGGTTTTGCTATAGCTGTTCTTTGGTTCATGTATCCCATGAGCCTTTGTTCTCTTGCTGGTAACCTAAGCATAAAATTAAAGCTGTGCCCTTCAGATATACCTTTTGCCTGGATTCATAGCTTTCAGACCCTCCATATGCCGGACAGTCTAAACATTAGAGATTAGCACTGAGGGCTCAACACTATGTGAAGAGAATAGACAATAAGTATGTATCTAGGTAAAAGTTCATTGCTGTTCTTAACATTGGTAAGGGGGTGGGGTCTAGTTTCCACCACACACCACTCCATTTGCTTGGCGTCTTGCACTGAATACTTTAGGTGACCAGAAGACTATAACATAGTATAAAATTGGATGTTTGGGGCTACTTCAACAACTTTTCCTGTAGGGCTTGGTGAGCAGACAAGGAATGTTCCTTTCATTTTCTTTTTGCGGTTTTATATACTACTGCTTCTATTCTTTGTTCATATTCTACTTTGGTTAGTTCAATAAAATAATATGTTAGCATGAAGCTGACAGACTGTTTTTTTCCTCTGGATTGAATTTAATCTCTGGGTTAATCTCACATCGACCCTTTGTACCCTGATGGGACCCCCAATTTCCCCCACATGAACATTGCTTTGCGAACCACCAACTGGCCAAAATTTGTTACTAACTTTAGTTTGTCAGTCAGTTTGTGCACATCCCTTTATGTGAGTGGTTTAATTCCGTGATAAGAATTAGGAAAAAAGGTTCAGAATATAGTGCCTAGACTAGTTTCTGGAGCTAGAGAAGGGAGTGCATAATATCTGTCTTTGGTAAACTGTATTAGTTGTCTATTTGTTTCTGGGAACAACTGAATGGAACTGAAAATCTCTGTGTGCCATCTGTGTGTGCCATCTTCCAAGTCATTCCATTGCTTACCTAAGAGTGGCAGTTTTAGAAAGTTTTAAGGGGAGATTACAATGTGAGCTTGCTGAATTTGAGTTCATTCACAAGTTTAGAACGACGGATCCCCCAGGGTTAGGACATAGGATTGTTATTTCATTATAGATGCTAATGTTCTGCCCCCAAGTATTTTTTCTCTACTCTGTCAAGCTTATTACTATGTGCATTGTACCTCTCCAGTATGAGTTCCTTCTTTGCTACTTCCCTGCCACCTTCTGATGGAATATAAGGACTCTTAATATCTTCATTCCAACTCGTTTCTGATGAAGGCGGCTTTGACTCCCAAAAGCTTACACCCCCAAAATCTTGTTAGTCTCCAAAGTGCTACTGGACTCGAATCTAACTAATCTCAAATGTAATGTATTTCAGTATTAAAGTATTTGAAAACATGCACAGAAACAACCTACTCTAGCAAATCTGCAGATTTCCCATTAAACTGAAGCCTGTATGTGCACCAGAGACAATGTGTGCTGAAACAAATGAAAACAGGCATTCACAAACAGATGGCTGGCATAGCAACTTCGGAAATGCTGATCACCTTTTGGGGGGAAATAATGAATTCAGGTCCCTTTCCTCCCCTCCCCTCCCTTG